>NW_008752062.1:307998-320761 GCF_000715545.1 Opisthorchis viverrini | reverse complement strand
CAGATTTTCTTGTCTTCTGTGACTGTGAGTTCTTCTGCTCCTTGGGAGTATGAAAAAGAAACCATTCTGCACATGATACCAGTTTCTGGTGTCTTTGTTCCAATTCCCACATACTCAGTGCAAACTTGGGGTTGTGCTTACAACAATATGTCTCTCTGTAGTCGTCAAGTTGATGTATAAAGTCATTCATTCCTATTTTACTGGAAGCCAAAAAAACTAAACTCAGTCGTTCCGCGTGTTCGGGCACAAATCAACTGAAACAATAAGCAGCCTAGAGGAAGGATGAATTTTATGGATTGTAACACTTTATTCCGAGAAGTTATCGTTGTTGATGATTATGAGGTGGAGGAAGAGAAAAAGAATGACGAGGATGGGTGTGAAGCCATCTAAAAATTGATACTAGGTGTACGTTCGTACCTAGGTGATGACCAGATACTGGAGTCACTTGGACCGAGCTGGGCATGTGGTTGGGACATTTTGTTCGAACTTTAGAGACCGCGATGCAGATCGTTCAAGCCTGTATACGACCCACCGAGAATCCAGTTCCATCAACTTGTCTGACATTGACGTCCCTTGTGTATCTACATAACTGGTCGACCCTTACACCCACATCTTTTCAAAGAACAAGAGCTTGTACAAACTTTGTGTGTGAGTTCCAGTTAGCATCCACAGGAGACAAGTTTCACTCGTCGCCACTGCTGTCCTCAAGACTTGTAACCAGTTGCCGATCGATTGGCAAACAAGGAAAATCCACCTCGGTGCCTCAGCACCCTTCCCCGTTGGTATCAGTCCGAACACAGAAAAGGTTGCGGGTTGTTTATTTACGGTTGTGGGCTATTCACTGTTTCATTTTTTATGAGGGCGATGCTCGTAGACGCGCAGTCACTGAACACGCCACTTACAATCCAGGGAAAGGTACTGGAAGTTGTGGAGCGTTTCACGTATCTTGAACGTTGTATTAGCTCTGACTGTAGTATGACAGATGAGGTGAATGCACGAATTTGCAAGGCACGGGCCGCGTTTGCTGATTTGAGACACCTATGTCGTCAGAGTGGTTAATCCCTGAATCTGAATCGACGTGTGTATCAAGCTACAGTACGGGCTGTTTTGTTGTATGCCTGTGAGACTTGGCCTATTCAAGCACCGAACCTGAAGCGTCTTCAGGTGTTCGACAATCGTTGTCTCAGAACCATAGCTCGTGTGGGTTGGTGTCGGCGAATCCGTAACAAGGTAGTTGGAAAGCGCGTTATCGGTAGTGCAAGGGGTACTTCCATTGAAGAATGTGCTGAGCACTAGAAGCTGCGTTGGTTGAGACATGTGTTGCGTATACCAAACCATGGTTTGCCGAAGAGAGTGCTGTTTTCCATGCCCAATTCAGAGTGGCGTAAACAGAGAGGTGGCCAACCCTTGACTTGGCAGAGGAGCACGAAGGAGATCACGAAACGCTTGGGTGCTGTCGATGCTACTCGCCTTCCAGGATGGAGACCGCGTGATCCTCACTGTGCCCGGTTAGAGACACTACAAGTTATGGTTGCCAACCGATGTCTGTGGCGTTCTTGTAGTCAGTTTCTATCCAGATTGCCTGAGTGAATGTCTGGAGGTGTAGGCACCTCTAAATGGTGGTAGTGAGCTAGAACTACGTCGTTTTCCCGTCCGCCTTTTTCCTGTTCTTCACGATAAGGCTTTCAAATAAATCATGGTTGTACGGCAGTGAAGCATCGGTGTTGAACACTGATGTCATGCTGCCGATGGCGATGATGATGTTTAAACATGACCACGTATACCTGGTTACCATTGGAAATCACCCTACTGATAGGTATTGATTAGAAAAAAGCTTATTACTATAGATATCTGTGGCTGTAAACTACGTTATCTGCGTTTAATAACAGTGTTGAAACTTAGAGCTTGGTTGGTCACCGAAACAATATTTCTCTGAAGGACATTACTTATGAGCTTCAGACGTAATACACTACTAATACGACTGCTGAAAATTGTTCGACAATCCACGACCAGTTTTGCTATTCTCGGGGCTCATCAGGTAGGCGCGGGCCCTAAGTTTCCATCAATCGTATGTACCCATACTTGAACCCAAATTACACGAAATTAGCGAATAATCCATTTTCGAACCAATTTGGTTTTGCGAGAGACTCACTCACCCTGAATCTATTGTTTATGAGGCGCAGTCTTAGGTTCTACTTGAACCCTAATTGTACCAAATTCATGAAGTACGCGCGCTAGTACATACATATGGGGAACTCAATCCCAGCTGAGTATCTCGTTTAGGATATTCCTCATTTGAATGTGCTGCATAGCTGGTACGTTATTCGAGACATTGTGGGCTGCCCGGTGTTTTTAAGCACTCCTCTGAGCAGTGTTCCTTCCAGAAAAAATATTGTGCTTCTTGAGGTATCATAGCAACTAAAATTTGAGGCTGCTTTTGTGAAGCACATTTCGCTGAAGACTCTTGTAAATAAGAGATTCATGTTGAATTCAGTTGAGTGTTCTGTGAAGACCAAGCGAAACTTTCGAACGATAAATTTATTTACATGAGCAAGGAGCTGAGGAGGAACTCGAAATCACGATATATGCTTATCTTGCTGCCAGCCAGGTGACATCTGTTGTTTCACAGACTCTCAGAACTATTCGATTAGTTGCTGCGAGCCTGTCAAAGACTTTCACCACTAGCAATGAGCTCCATGACCGTAGTTCTCAACGGACAAGAGTTCGATGGAGTTCAGATTAGCGAAGCCTGCGAAACCTTCCAAGTTTGTTATGGAAATTGGTTATAGAGTAAGACAACTTCTCGGAATCGAAAGACCTTGGAAAATCTGCTGTTCCTCTTCGCAATTTCAGCACCACATTATACCGAGATTTCTGGTTTCGGTTGATGGCCTTTTCAAGCAAAGCTCTAACTGTTTCGCAGATGCGGACAGGCCGCTTCTAAAAAAATGGCAGCCGAGGGGGACATGATAAATCGTTCATACTGATGATGTCTTATTCACAAATCAGTATCGATCGATTTGTATAGGTTGAAGCAAACAGTACATGCCTTTTTAAATCAACCGCTTAGCATTACCAGATTAAACACATAGAAGGTGATCGAACCAATAGCTTGCACCAAACAACTTGCCGATCTAACAGCCGCGAGAATGTGATAAAAATTTTTGTAGAAGAACATTTTTTGCTGAACAGACAGGTTAAACTGAAACGGTTACGGAGTATATGCAGAGGTATGAAAAATAGATCATGGCTTTGTGAAGCACCGCTTCTTAGCGTGTAGGATCAAACAGTGCACAGTAGTCAACGTTTGTAGCTACAACACTAAACCAACAGCGGACCTGGGGATGATGCATCTAGGGCGTACAAATCCCATCAGACGTTTTTAGCAACGAGGCACTGAAGCTGACGATAACAAGTCGTTCTTGACTACCTCCATCAGCTATCTCATCCTGTGTTATTTACAACCTCGTCAACTCAACAAAAACTAACTAATTAACTATTTGTCATTGACGGGAGACTCACCTGGAACGCAGCTGAATGTGACGCACCTGGGTGATTTGTGTATCAGTTAGTACAATATTCGAGATATCGCAATATATTGTACAGACGTGATACACTACTCATTAGGTTATTCAAAGTTATCGGATAGTCCACCACCGGTTTCTTCCTTCTTGGGGCTCATCAGGTAGGCACAGTCCCCGCGTTTCCGTTGAACTTGTGTTCTACCTGAACCCAAATTGGGTAAAGTCCGACTTATTCAAACAACGGTGTGCCAATCTGGATTTTACGGGAGATTCACCTACACTTCAGCTGAATTTCTTGCCTATGTAATGTACTACTCATAAGGTTGCTGAAAATTCGTCGACAGCCTACGACCGGTTTCGCCCTTCTGCTTCGGGCTCATCTTGTAGGCACAGTCCCCGGGTTTCCTTCAACCTTATGTTCTACTTGAAACCAAATTGCACGAATTTAGCGAATACACACTCATTTGCAAACTAATTTGGTTTTTCGAGAGACTCACCTGGAACCCAGCGAGTTGTGAGTAGTGTACCATGGGTGTCAGTCACACTGCGGTTTCTGGAAGATGCTGCCTGCAGCGTTACTGATCACGAGGATGATGATGATAATGATGATGACGACGGACACGATAATGATGGATAGCCACTTCAACGGTAACTCATGCACCAGGCGATGGTGTCCTGCCACCTACATTATTTGTTGTTATTTAAGAAAAACTCGAGGCTGTAATAAAAATGGGATGTCGTACAGCTCCACATGTTCACTCAGACAACCTGCGAAGACAGCCTTTTGACACCGTTGCGTCAGCGCCCTACAAGCCCAAGGCTTACGGAATTTTAAGGGTCTTGAAAAGAACAGACTCACCTGGAACGGTGTGTCATGCGCTTACGCCAATTAATAATTACTCAGGTAAGTTGGATGCCACTAAAGCGCCGCCGACCATGATGCACTTTTCAAGTGTACGTTCATGCACCATGGATACTCATCCCGGTTGCCTGATTTGGGCTTTTGCTGCAAAACGTTAGATAAAGCTTGAAGAACAGGTTATTCCCATTCTTAAGAACACTGGGTGGAAGATCATTGGTACCGTAAGTTTGGCGCCGTTTGAATATGGTGATACACACATGTAGTTCCGCAGCTGAAGATGGTTCCCTATTCGTTGTCCGCATTTTCTTTACCTGCCGGTAGGTCAAGCCACCTGAAATATCTCCGAAACATTCTGTTTAGTGGTTCAAACAGTCTTACCTGATATACATTACAAAGCCACTCTGGTCTTTGGTGTTGCTTAGCTGAAGAAACGTTACCAAAACCTTGTTGAATGTTTTAGCCAGTTTCATTTCTTTGGCCGTCTGGATCAACTAGGGTCTCCGGGCTGCAGGTAGGCTCAGTTTTACGCAGCCTCTGATTGTTACACGAAAGAATATGCTTTTTGGCCTCCTGCAAACCCACAGCTCTGTGAGGGTCTTATTTTTTTGAGACGGTTGTCTGCGTTGTACCGCTAACTATAGTTCTGACACTGTGGATGGGCTGTGGAACCTTTCTTCCAACAGCTGTTAACGTTCGGACCCCAGTCATCAGCCAGTCTTTGGAGATGACACGCTTGTTTGATTTTAGGGTTGCTAAGCTTTCCAGTGGCGCCATTTACACAAACTACAGAAGTGCCAACATCATAATCACTGGACATGCGTGTGACCAGGATTGATACAGATAGTCCAGGATAAGCGATTGGCGGTGGACGACTTTCAATATCAGTAAATGACGCAAAGCGAACGCTCTACCAACACCTGGCCACTGCGCGCCGAGGACGTCAAAAGACTTTCAGTGTTTGACCATCGATGTCTTCGGAGCATTGCCCGAGTCTGGTGGGAACACCGGATAAGCACTGCTGAAGTTCGTCGAATGTTATTCGGACGAAATAACTCATCCTCGATAGATGAACTTATCATGCTGCATAAGTTGCGCTGGTTTGGCCACGTACTGAGTATGCCTGTCGACCGACTTCCTCGAAGGGCTCTTTTTGCACAACCATGTGGAGGGTGGAACAGAGCCAGAGGCGGTCAAACAATGACTTGGCAGCGAAGTATGAAAGCCATTACTAGGAAACTCAGCTGTGCTGGTCATTGCGTTCTTCCTGGATGGGGATCCCGAGACGGGCCATATCAATGGTTGGAGACATTGTCAGATCCGGCCCTGTCGCACCCTCAATGGCGCTCATGCATCCAAGCTATTGTCTTCAGTACATAGCTCCCTTCCCACCCACCCTCCTCCACTTAACAGTCCACCTACAGTGCTGTATTTACGCACTAATTTATCGGTTCCCGCCTCCAATGCGTAATTACCTACTCCACCTCCCCGAATCACCGGTGAACTAAACTGTGGCAGCTACAACTACTGTACGACAAGTACGCGGTTATTACAGCTGACAATGATGATGATGAAATGACGCAAATGTGGTGCATTTGGGTTGATGGCTGCTCTACCGGTGGTCACCGACTCTCACTATTCCAGAAGATTGGTACTGCAGAAAAGTGCATTAAAGGCAAAAATTCTTTTTTTTCCCCAGTGATTCTCAAGTTTAATTAAAGATGACCATACGGTGGAAGCTCAGCAGCGCGAATCCTATCTTCATACGTGTTTATATCACCACAGACTAAAGTGATACATTCTGGCTCACTGTAAAAGAACACCCAGCGCGTTGTAAAATCTGTCTTTGGCGGACTCAAAGCTGTGGTCCGTTTCGTAGTTATTAACAGTCTCAATCAACAGGAAAACTGAATTGATTTGCAAATGAGTGTATTTCTCGAAAACAGTCCGATTTGGGTTCAAGTAGAACTTAAGGTTGACGGAAACTCGGGGACTGCGCCTACCTGGTGAGCCCTAAGAAGGGTGAAACCGGTCGTGGGCTGTCAAAGAGTTTTCAGCAACCTTGTGAGTGGTTTCCTTTATGGAAATATACTGCGATATCTCGAATATCGTGCCAACTGAAACATGAGGTGGTCCGTGTGCAGCACATTCACTTGCAGAATATTATAACCGAGAGATTCAGTTGAGTCTCTCGTGAAAACCAAATTGATTCGTAAATTAGTGTATTTCTCGAAAGCGGACTCTCTTTATCGAAATTCTTTAACAGACACTGCCAAACTGAGAACGCTCAGGCCACTATTAACACGTATCCAGTCAAAGAAAGATGGTTTGTTGGGAGTCACCCCGTAGGGAATCCAGTATGTGACCAAGAACAGCTTGTTATCATACCAGCTTCGAAGTGCGAATAGTGTGGTTGGGGGAGGAGATACACAAAGTGTGACATCACCGTGTGGTTCTAAATGAGCAAACGGACGGTTGTATAGACTTTATCCTTTAAGGCGAGTAGAGCAAACAACTCAGAAGCCTGTGGCTATCACCATTCTCTTCTTTCCAGGACGCACTTTGTCGCTCTGTGCACGACTGTGAATCAGATCCTAGCTACAGCGTTGTTCTAGTCTCAAGAGTGCTTGGCAAGAATAGTCGAGTGTGCTTCATTCTGCTAAAATTGGTGGGAATGCTTGTTACATAACTTGAAACCCGTCTTCTGACTTTGGCTTCACCATCTGTTCACATTAACCGACTTCAGCGGTGTTTCTGAGGCACCTATTCAAGATGATCTAACCGTGGTTTTGTAGGGACCTCAAATCAGACTTTCTTTTGCCTATACAAGTCAGGTATGTTAGCAAACGTGATTGGGAATCTGTAGCCTCATTCGGAGTTAGATGCATCACCAAACGCTTCTGACATAGGCAAACTGATCCACAAACTTCAAGGTTTCACCTTAAATTTAGAAAGCACTGCGAGATTCTGTGCATTCTGAAGTATGATAAAGCCGAAATAAATCTGGTAGGTTTTTTGGAAGCACTTCAAAATTGATACAAACCTCAGGAAGCTGAACAACAATGAAACTAGGCGGGAAATTTTGATATCAATCGGTGGATTTATTGCTGGACAACGTTTCGCTTTTGACACAAGTTCTTCGTCAAACCAAGTGATTAGGTTAGGAGTTTGGTCAAGATTACAGCGGGAGGAGAGCCAATTAACCAGCTTAAGCTAAATCTCTGTGGGGTCACTCAAGGGATTTTGTTTGTTAGGGTGGATCACCGAGTGTTTAGCCGCTGGAGCAACCTACACGGATTCGGGTCCAGCTTAGTGTCTAGTTCCCTGACTCGGTTCACGTAATGATTCCCCCTTGAACGTGTTTGCACTTTTCGTCCGTCTGTGTGGATGAACTGGTGCTAGTTGTGAATAGGGAAGCTGTTACCCTTGGTCGGGCAGCGCTTTCCACCCCTCTGTATTTGCTAATGATTCTATGTGCACTGAAAATCATACAGTCACGTGTCAACTCGGCTTCCCATAGGCTCGGCAGTTCCACAACTAGGATTCTAGTTACGCTGTGATGGTCGACTATCAGCCGCTGTGGTATGAACCGTCTTAAGCCTAAACCGTTCTCCAGTTCTGTTTCAGGTCCTGTGTCTAATGCGTTATGCCATGACTGAGTCCTTGACCAGCGTTTGGTATTCTTCCGCATTCCTTGGTGCTTTGTTTATTCCCCGTTTATGCTTATGAATTCTGGCGTGCAATTTCCTGGCAGATTGTCTTATGTGAACCTTAGTGCGATCGCTGCAGTCAGTTTTATACATGCAATCCCTAGACCTTTCAACCGGAAGGGGATCTTTCAACTGCACCAAAACTGAGCGTGGCGTTTTTGCCTTCTGGAAAGCCACTTGAATGTTGGCTAAGTTCAGCAGTTTTCAAATAACCTCCAATGTTTTTGCTTTTTATTGAATGACTGCTGTGCCAATCCATTCCTTACTGGGTCTAGATACCGGAGCCAATATCCCTCTTAGTTGATGCCTAATCGAACGTACTGGATATCCATTTTCTTGAAGTAAGTTGGTGATCTCGATTTGAGCTACTGGTCGGAGGATCTCTTCTGTGCACAGTGCTCTGACTCGATGAAACGATACTGGCGTACACGGACTTTGGATATGCTGATGAGTGGCTTAAGACGTTTCCTGCGTCTGTTGGTTTCTGGTAAATAGTAGTTTTTAATTTCCGACCAGTCTTGTGTGTTATACAGTCCAGAAAGAAAACTGTGTCCGAGGTGGACTCTATTTCCATGCTAAACTTGATCTGAGGAGTTAAACTGTTCAGGTATTCGTGGAAGCTGTTCACGTTATCTCGCTCGATTACGATAAACGTGTCGTCAACATAACGCCAAAAGAACTTTCGGTGGAAAGTGATATCCAGCCAACGCAATTTGCTCGAAGTCCTCTGTATAAATATAGGGACAATACAAGTCCCATTGCTAGACCTTGTTCTTGTGAATAAACAGTTGTGGCAAAGACCAACTGATCGAGATTCAAGCAATTTTTTATGCCATCAACTATTTCATCGACCGAGAGCTGTGTCCGTTTCCCGAGTGTCGTGTCTGCCAGTAAAACAACCTCTTAGTTACCTTCAGAGCATCTGCCCTAGGGATGTTTGTGTACATTGAGATTACGTTAAAACTCACGAGGACTTCGTCCACCTCCAAATGAAGCCCTGTGATCACGACCGCGACCATGACGCCACATCTTGTGGGAATTCTCTGGATACCTTCTCATTCAAAGTTGACAAGATCTCGTGACACAGCGCGTCGAACTGCTCATTAACATGACAGAGTCAAAACGGAAGTCAAAAAACACCAAGATCTTATGTGTAACGTTGCTGTACACCCTGACAGAGTGTCAAGTGGAGTCGCAACTTTTTTATCTAGTTCTCCTTGCATACAAAATGTAGTGGACAAATACACTACTATCTGAGCTCTACCGGACTTGTCAGTATTACCGTAAGCACGGAATTAGGGCATGGGTCCAAAGGATGTATCGGTATGTGGAAAGTTCACATTAGAAAAAAACGGTCACCATGAACAGACGTTTTTCAAGAATTTCAGGGTCCAATGAATACTTTATCATATCGCGAGTCATTTTGGCAGGCTGCTTTAATACAACCTAGGTCACCCAGTTACCCAGTACCCTATGGTTTTAAGGTTGTTCAAGGTTTTCCGTTTGCAAGAAAAGTTTGACCGATTAGCATATCTCCTTTTTGATTTGCATTTCTTTGGTAAACAAGGGTTGTTCATGAACCAGTTCACGCGTGAACTGCAACGACAGAGCAAGAAAGCACGTGGTTACCAGTGTATCAGTAGCTCCATACTTTGCTTCTTCTACCTGATCATGTATGATCCAACACATAACGAATGAATGGTATGTCGACTTTGTCAGGCATGCAAAGTACAAGTTTCATGTCCGAGTAACACCGTCAACAACCAATCAGCGTAGGGCAGGAACCCCCGGGACAGGCAATCGATCGATGCAAAAGCAATATTTATAAATCTGATTCGATTGTCTCGGAACTGACGAGTAGAACTCAGTCGACAGGCGCAATTATAGGATTTCTGATTGACAACCGGTAAGCAGATGTGGTGGATAACTTGGGAATTTTTATTTAGTTTAACTGACCAGAAGTGAGCTTACATAGGTGATTTATGAACAAGGTGTTCCCCATGGTTGAATTGCGTAAGTACTTTTTTTAACCAGGCAGTAAACATACTGCCTGTGGCTCGGCCCAGTTGCCAAAATTGAATGAGTCACGGTAGCCTGTGACACATCACCCATATGACTGGTCATGTGATGTTGAGGCCTTCGCTCTCTGGTCCTCCTGTAAGTGACTGACACTCAGTACCGACAGACTGTTTGATACTCTGCTCAACGTCCAGTAAACTGAATCTTTTCCCTTGCACAGTGGTATGAATCGGCTTACTTTTATTGGAGATTTCGTCATGTAAGTGGAGCCATTCTGCGCTGGAAAGCTGAGAAAGTCTCCAAAACTGCTTCAGCCTGATTGGGAACCATCAGCAATGCGCGTCTCACGAAAACCCGCGAAGTATCGAACCCTCACGGCTGAAAGCCACGAGTGATCTTGGCTTTTCAACATCGATTGGCTTCGCTTACAACGAGAAATCACCATCGAAATTCGCAAATCTACTCACATTACTATGAGTCGGGTTAAATGAAGTCGGTAGCCAGTCGGTATGACCTCTTTTTAGGTTGGTGATCGAGATGAACAAAATCAATTGTTATACTGTTGTTATTGCGAAATTCTATCCACCTTCTATGTCAAATGGTTCCAGGATATGAAGGAATTGAATTTGTCTTTTAATTTCTGGGACTGCTCCCATCTAGACTTGGGCAACCCGGCAGCCCTCGTGCCTTCAGCTGGGCACAGCTGAACGACTATTTATTATGCTATTTGTACGGTTGACGAGATAGTTCAAGAACCGGGTTGAATAAAATCGGGGAACCTATTTTCAGGATGCTGATCGCATAGTCTCTGAGATTGTTAATGGATGGAAGCAATTCCGATAGTGCTCATATATGCATAACTCTCGTTTGAACAGTCATCCTGCTATCTTGGCTTGATTATTCTAGTAAGGCCATGCCAAAGGGGGACTCGATCTTCGCTCTCATTGAAGCTCAAAACCGTCGGATGTCTTTGAACGCGCGTGGTTCCAACCCCGGATATGTCACATGCGGACGGGCGTGTTAATTAACCTCCACTAGCGCACCCTAAACGCACCTGAATTTTCACGCCTAAACAGGCGAACGTGCTCACGCTTGAGCGGTGCGATTAGTATGCCCGACTCCTCGTATGTCGACCCAGTAACATACCTTGGATGTGTCGATCGATTGGTCCGCCTGTCAGGATTTTCCGATCAGACACTTGTGGGTGATTGCGCGATTTGTAGTGTTCACATTCGCAACACTCGTTTGAACGGCACATACGAAAAACTAAAGGGTTTATTATTAAAACTGGTTGAAACTCAGTTACAGGGCAAATATCAGATCAGCCAAGATTAACCGCGACTGACTGAAGTTCGACGGATGCATTCATGCTGTCCATTACTGTTTAGTTTTTATTTTATTTAGCAATAATAAGTAATCTATGATCGTTCAGCCCTAACACTCGGTGCCTATTGGCCAAGCAACCCGAAGGAAGTAAGAGAGCTCAGACACTGTCGAGGTATTCGAGATACCGAATCACTGACATTCAGTCAGTAACTTTGTGGTTTAAACACTGCATCATCTGGAGCTATCCACTGTTAATTTGGGAATCGCCTGAAAACTCTTTGTCAGCCCTATGAGTAGTGTGTCGCGCCTAGAAAATGTACTGCGATGTTTTGAAAACCGTCCCGACAGAGGCATTCTTAGTGCAGTGAATTCAGTTGAAGAATGTCATAGACCAACGATTAAGCTGGGATTCACTTTGGTCTACCCCCGTGAACATGAACCTGGCTTGCAAGTGAGCGAGTGTATTGAGCAAACTCTCCGATTTACTCAGTTCCATTTGGTACCCGCAGTTCACTCCGGTGCTCCATTAATTTATCAAGCATTCCAATCTCTTTATCAAGTAAAACCCCGATAATTACGACCCCCAAACGTGACAAAACAACAAGAAAGGACTCTTTAGGAAGGTGTTCACACTCTTCGGATTGGTATAATCTTCCCGACCAAGAAGAACAATCTTTTGGCTTCAACCTGCATGAAAACCAAGGGAAATTAGTAAAAAGGAACATTCAACAAGTGATCGTTGATGGTCACCTAATTTTTCTCTGGCTGGCAATTAGCCCAGAAAGCTGTTCAGGCATGAACTTATTGACTGGAATATCCATGGTCCCATCCTAACCTAGTCATATCGACTGCTCCTGTCTAGAATGGAATGGGCCCTGATGCTTTCTTCGGGTTATATGACACCTAAGCACCGAGAGGACGTCACAGCTGAAAGACTACTACTATTAGTAGTAGTGGTAGTAACATTCTCTAAAGTCACTCAACTTAAATTTGTGCTCGTCAGGTTGGGGATTGACTACACACAAAATTGTGTCAACTTTCTAAAAAGCGTTTTCCCCTAAAATGGCGACTTCTCCATCGGTTCCAGTTCAATGACATTTGGGACTGCTCAGACCACTTGTGTTTATGAAGTCTCGGAGAACTCGAATGGCCAAATCGACCTAGTCCATTCCAAGGACAACGGTGCTGAACACGAACCTACGAAGCGAGAACAATGGAAACGACGTTTTGACTTCTTGCTCGCCTGTGTGGGCATGTCGGTGGGGCTTGGCAACGTTTGGAGATTTCCATATTTGTGCTACAAAAATGGTGGAGGTGAGCTGGCA
>NW_008752062.1:305777-307215 GCF_000715545.1 Opisthorchis viverrini | reverse complement strand
AGAAAGTATCACATCAGTATTAAATTCAGCCTGCCTGTAGTCAATAAAAGGGGGAAGCATGTAGCACCTGCGATAAAGATCTCACTGAACTTATACAGTTTTTAGAATGGTAGACGTACAACGTGGCGTGAAATTTGGCGCACAGGGCATCAGTTAGTTAGTTTCTGGCAGGACTTGGCTGGTTTTGCGAACAGGAACAAAGCTGTATACACCGCCAAACTCCCAATGTGGGATTACGCATAGCAGTTGAAGTTAGGCCGCAGCGGAAGGTGTGCGCTTTTGAACAGCCCGAATAATTACGAAACTCGAGTGTGGGGTCTCAGCCTTTATGGTAAACTGTAGAATTCATAAAACAAGCAGGTACTTTGTTTTGCCCGTACTATGCCTTTCACCTTTTATTTAAAGCTTGAGTATAAAAAAGCATTTAAGAGGAGTCAGAAGTATTTGCCAGAATTTGATGAGTATTATATGATGGGAAAAATGTCAATGCTATTTTAAGTAACACCCACTCAGAACACAGGAACGGCATTGTTGAAGTATGGGGGCGCCCAACAAATCAACCAGATACGAGGAAGTGAGATCACAACGCAACTCAGATTCCAATCTGACCAAGAATCTCAAGCAAAAGCCAATTGGGGACCAACCAATCACTTTTGGAACCAATAGATACTGTTTGGGAGCCATGTACGCACATGATTGGTGATGACTAGCTTGCCAAGCTCGGCAAACAGACCAAAAACCAACATCAAAGACAATTCAAAAAACCCCTAATCCTGTGGCCTCCATGGACAATAATGGAGCTTCTTCGGTGCTGGTTGCTTATTGGGATTCCTCCGGAGCTAGGGAGTCGGCATCATAGGATCCGGAGCGAGATGGCCCAAGTGGTTACAGTGCGAATTTACTGACCGGAAGGTCCGTGGTTCGAATCCGACCTCTGCCTCTCGACTTCCCCTGTCTAGGCTTGGGCAACCTGGCAGTAGCCAAGCCCTCGTGCTTCCTTCGGCTGGCATGGCAGCAAAGCACCGGAAGGGTGCTACAGCTGAACGCTTCACGTTCATTATTGAATCCTCCTTGCGAATTCCTCAGTGAATACACCGTCCCACTGTCCGATAGCTGTACGAGATTGGCGTTGTTCCACAAATCGTTTAAGGTAACGTGCTTTGCAAGACCGATAAAACGTCCTTTAGGTGAAAAATCCGATCGATAAAAGGATTACATTGACCTATAAAAGACCACAACCTCAAAAGACACAAAGACTGCCATATGTATAAGCAAACCACAATTCTAGTATTCTTCGATTTCCGAGGCGCATTCAACTCGATTGATCGGTCTGTACGTTTTGAGACGCTTGCCCACCAAAAAATGTCCCGAAAGTCTGCATTCTCAGACTTCCGGACGTGTGAGAGTGTACGGAGAGCTCTCCAAAAGCTTCCGTACG
>NW_008752062.1:299947-304921 GCF_000715545.1 Opisthorchis viverrini | reverse complement strand
GTCCAACTTTACTCTTTTCTTTACAATAAGGCTTTCAAATAAAGCCTGTTTGTACGGCAGTGAAGCATCGGTATGGAACACTGATATGCTGTCGATGATAATGATGGTGAATAAATTAAAATTAATTTGTGACTAGACGTTGTGCATCGGTGATCTCTTTCATAAGGCGATAGAAACTCAGTTCATTGGCCCTGATTGTAGGGAGTCATTTTTGCATCTACAAACAACCGCAAGTTCAAACAACCAATCAGCAGTTGAGATGCATCCTACCCATTATTCACCTTGGATTTCCGCCCAACTTTCTAACTGCGGTCAGAGGAAACAGCTCAATTCCATCCTCCAATCACTTTTGTCCCACGTCATCTGCTTAAAAATCACCCGATTATTGACCGATAGTATCATGAAGAATGTTAGATAAACCCAGGTAACAATGTGCGTGTCTCAACATTATTGTTTCAGAAGCTAAATAATACAAATTAAATCAATGAAACTACACTAATCTCATTTCTCCCAATGGACGTTTTGAGATTCCAACAAAAGTTTTTTCTATGGCTTGCAAGCTGCTGTTTATTCCTTATTACCACATGGCACATTCGCATTCTCTGTTTCAGGCGCATTTTTAATTCCCTACTTCATCAGCGTCCTTGCCGCCGGACTACCTGTCTTTTTACTCGAAGTCACCTTGGGACAACTAACCTCGCAGGGCGGGATCGCTGCCTGGAATATCTGTCCGCTATTCAGAGGTTTGTTGCATATTCCTCACAGGTTCGCAAGCACAAAACACAGTGTCCGCATTTCTCTATTTCCCTTAAAGTCAGTTCTGGTCTTACACGCCGTATTTCCATTAACTCAATCAGACGGTATCCGAACCACATGGTAGGGTTTCCGGTAGTCGAGACTAACATTGCACTGTGGGCATCCCGGCTAGAGGGTCCGATATGGATAGTCGATGAGTGAGGCTGGACACACATCTACATAGCCGAGTTTACCACTGGTTCCGCTCTTCTTGCATCTCATCAGACAGCCTTAGGGACCATTTGTGTACAACTTGGTGTTCAAGTAGAACATTCGTTTGACAGAATTCAGACCTACCTTTCTGAGTTCCAAGAAGGCCCAAGATATCGGCAGTAGAGTGTTGGGAATTTTCAGTAACTTAGTGAGTAGCATGTTACTTCAAGCAAATACACTACGTCAACTCGGACATCGTACCAACTGGACCATGAAGCGACCCTTGGCAGCACATTCAGCTGACTAATACCACCGACCATAACTGCAGTTGAGTCTCTCGTTAACAATATCGTAATTTGGAAATGAGGGTATTTTGTCAACAGCTTCACCATTGTTTTGGAACGCTCTTATTCAGAGACTCTGGAAAAACACGCAGAGCATCACTGTTTTCTGTACGAAAAGAAATTCAGGACTCTTATAATGAATAAGTAGTTTACCATAATTTTGCACGTGCTTCCCGGTAGGATGGCCCAAATCCAGGTGTTTTAAATGATACCAAGTAACACACTACTCGTAAGGTTACTAATATCATGTTGTGATAGTGATGGGTGACTTTGGATAGTCGATAATTTTCGTTTTATGGTATGGCCTAAATACTCCGACTGGAAGATTCGTGGGAGTCAAGTACGTTCGAACATCAATATTTCTGCTGACAAAGCCTGTTTACGTAGCAAGTTAAAACTCACTAGAGAAGATGATCAGTGAAAGGAAAAAGGCCTTTGCTGCGGAGTTATTAGAAAATGCCAACTAACCAGTTACAGACCATTGGACAGGGAAGCAAAACTCCTATTTGCATCTTGTTTAAAAAACTGAAAATCCATCTTCTCTTTGAACGCGTCTTCCTAAACTTTCTTGGAAATTCATTGACAGTTGCTCAAGTCCAAGCAAATGCTACAAAGTGACTCCACAAATTGCGCAATAGATCTCTTCTTTCAAGAGATACAAAGCAAATTTACAAAAAACATACTACTCGCATTCCTCCCCATCAGTAGTATCACCATTATACCAGATCCACATTTGCCTGGGATAACACAACCTGAGTTGCGGGGATCATTTCTTGTAGGTTGCAAGCATGTCTATGTGTGGCACTTGTTTTCAATGATGATCCAGTGATAGGCTTTCATGTTACCAGGTCGGCATCTCTTTGCTGATCAAGGTAAGCATGTGAGGATCTTGCTAACCGACTGCAGCTGGGGTTGGTCAACTGGATAGTGATAAAATCCGCACAGCACCGAAATGCGTATGTGTCAAGGCGTTCGCGTCGCAAAATTTATCCGATGATCACCGAGTAGTGTATAACATGCGGGCGCTGAGTACTGCTCTAGCTTGTTCAACCCACCGAGAAGATATTCGCGAAGCGACTATGGAGTGCCATTCATGCTCACTGAATCACACGTCGAATTGTTCAGCATGCTGCTCGGCGTAAGCGCCGCCGCAGTCGGGTCTTTTCAGGTGAGCGCACCATGTGTTGCCGGTCGAGAATGTCGTGCGAATGCGAACGGCACGCTACGGACCAAGCTCGGTGCATGACTTTAACATGTGGTGCACAAATTCAGTAGTGCAACGCCATTCCTCGCTGGCGATCAAGCACCAGGAATTTTTTCAATCCAGCCTATCCGGAGAGGCCAAAAGACATCTTTCAGTGGTTCATTTTTCCAAGACATCTGTGCTATAGTGAAAATTTCGTCACGTAATTGAATCCAGTTTATCGTGAGAAGCGAAGAAGCACTGTGCAGCTGTCCTATTCATGCTGGGAGTCACCAGCAGCGCACATACCAAAAACCTCAAACCTTCCGGCTATTGGCTTGAACACTTAGTCGTTTGACCGCGATCAGCTGATCAGCAGCGTGATTAACTCGCACTTAGACAGGATATAACGCCGCTTATCCTTCAGTCACGTGATCCACATCACGTGATCACAAATGTTCACCACGAGTGAACTGGTCGGGAGTTCACGGTTTCGAGACTCTGGATGCCACTGCTCATGATCTTCAATGAAGTGAAACAGCTGTGGAGCGCTTCTTGGCTTTTTAGCATGAATTTTCTTCACTTACAGAGCGGAATCTCCAATAAAGTTTCAAAGTTTTCTCCACAACTTTGGGGTTTTGCGGGATAGGTATTTTATGCACAGACAGTCCACTCTCGTTTGAACGGTCGTGCTGCTATTCTGGCGTAATTATTCCGGTGAATCCACACCAAAGGGAAGCGCTGGACTCGCTCATCAGCAGTGCATGTCCAATGGCCGTGCCGGGATTTGAACCCCGGACATCTGACATGCGAGGCGAGCGTGCAACCACCAAAGCACGCTGGACGCATCTGAATTTTCACGTCCGAACAGGCGAACGTGTTCACACTTGAGCGATGTGATTGGTGTGCCCAACTCATCGAACGACGACCCAGTAACTATCCTGGTGTGATGGTCGATTGACCCGCTGATCAAGTCTCCACATCATAAACAAAATATCTACGTAACTGACGAATTTTAGAAAGATTTCCGATCATTAGTCACAACTACCTCACTTCTTTTTGCGCCGTCCTGCTGTCCAGTTGCAGTTATCTAGGTGAGCTGGTACGAAACAAATGATGCACTGGGCTTGAGTTCCCTTCTTCTAAGAGCACGCCAGCTGTGAAGGATTTGAACTCTGGGCATCTAAAATGTCTGAAAATACGTACTAGATGTCCTTGAGTTATTACCTCTGAACAGGCGGACATGTTCATCTTTCAGCAGTGTGATTAGTTCGCCCAACGCCTCGAATGGCGACTCAGTAACCGTCCTAGATTGCATTGATCAATCATAACACGACAGCCAAGAGTTTACAGTAAGTTAGCGCCAGTGGCGCTTGAAACCGACATGTCCGGGGTTCAGCCAACGAGTATAGTAGTCACCTTCCGCGAGCTCTATCCTTCATGAATTTGCCTCAGATCCTGTAACCAGCTGTTTAGATCAACAGAGACTGGAAAGTAACCGGACCAGCTCGAATTTAAACAGGACATCCTTCGCTCACTGAGTACATCTCACACTCCAGTTTGTTCTGACTCAAATTAACGGCGCCTGTTGGGTGGCGGGTTCTTACAACTTGGAGCTTTTCGTTTCTGAGACGATTACTAAGGGCAGCAAAGTGATTTTCAAAAACCTAATTGCAAAGGTCGCTGACCAGTTTGGTTGACGGGTCAAAGCTCAATTAGCCAGTAAAATGGTGCATTCCAATTTGAGCGGTTCACTTGGCGGCCACCCCAACCAGATGCCCAAGGACTGAACCGCAGATGGTTTTGACCGCCCGACTGCTTAGAGGAGTTAGTTAACTACAGTGGGCAACCACGGGGGGGGGGTCTATGAGAATACGATCAGTATTCTGGTGAAGTAAAACATTCGAAGGTGTGACTATATATCTTCCCTCAAAAATTTTACGAACAGAGGCAACTGAGAAACTCCAACTCTCATTGTTAGAATGAAAGAACGAATTCTTCAAACCGAGAGGTCTCTTCTGGGATGAGACTCACCAGATGTCCAAATCGAGGTTGGTCTCATATCAGCTTTCACGGTCCACAGTGATCCGCGTGTAAGATAACATAATTAGCAACAGCATTAGTAGTGCTCACTTGTCCTTGCAAGTTTCAATTCACCGGCCAAACTAAGACAGTATGCGGCAGTATGTGAGGAGTTATGGCAATTGGTTATCTGAATGCGCTGTAAACCGCCAACCGTGGGAAATGCGGTCGATTCCGCTTGATCCACTCGATCATTTCCAAACAGGATGAAATGCACAGTGAAATGTGAGGCGACTTTTAGGAATAACAACGTCCTACTTTGTAATGACTACTCATAAGGTTGCGGAAAATCCGTCGACAGCCCACGACCGGTTTCGCCCGATTCGGGGCTCATCAGGTAGGCGCAGTCCCCGGTTTTCCGTCAACCTTATGTTCTACTTGAAACCAAATTGCACGAACTTAGCGAATATACACTCA
>NW_008752062.1:292667-299832 GCF_000715545.1 Opisthorchis viverrini | reverse complement strand
CGACTGAAACATGAGGCGGCCTGGTGCAGCGTATTTAGTTGCATAGAAACATCATGAACGAGAGATCCAGCTGGGTCCAAGGTGAGTCTCTCGTAGAAAAACCAAATTAGTTTGCAAATGAGTGTATATTCGCTAACGTCCTACTTTGTAAATAACATCTTCGGATTCTGAGTAACACTCGGTTGTTCCGAATTTCAGTTCAGAATCCGTGTTATTCCGAAAACCGACCAAAGAAAAGACCCCGGTTCAATGTGTTTCCCTGGTACATCTTGCAAGCTGTTCCAAACTTTGAACGGGTTGTTTTAATTGATTCCGATCGGCTTTTGCTTTGGTTTCCTGTGTCAACCGAGTTCCAAGTGTTTAACTGCAATCCTGTTTGAAGTGAATGAACTGTGCTAACTTGGTGACCTTGGCCTTCGTTGACCTTCACACGCTCCGATGACTAATCGACAGAATTCGGACAGCTGTCGGCTGTTCGTGTTGCCTTTTAACCTCCAAAGTTGCTCCGCTTCGCCACCTACCTATAGATGATCCAAACAGAAAAGTCACATTTTTTATTATTAGTTTGGTTATGGTAAACTTCGGAGTGGTAGTAGGTAAGACATAGGCTGCTGAATGAGGGAGCCATGAGAAGACCCACACATGGTTTTTCGATCGCTCCTATACACATTTATGCAGTTTTGCCGGATCTAAGACTCGATTAGAATTACAAATATGCACAGTCGACCAAGTTTTCAACGAAATTTTATTATTGGATGTTTAACAAATGTACGGTAGATAAACGTCTCTTCTTCAGGAATCGGAGTTGCCAGTGCGGTGACAAACTTTTGTCTGGACTGCTATTACAACGTTATCCTGGCTTGGGCAATCCACTATCTGTTCTCCTCATTCTCCTCTGTTCTGCCTTGGACGCACTGCCGGAATGCTTGGAACACCGATCGTTGTCGCGATGTGGGAGCCAATAACATGACCGTGATGTCCATCGGTACGAATGGAACTAGCAATCAAACATTTCTGCCAACAGATCCAGCAGCTGAATACTGGGAGTGAGTGATTGTGTAAGCTATTTTACCTAGACGCTTTAAACTTTGCGATCTGACTGATAGACCGAGAAAGTCAGTTCTGTACGCTGACCGCAATTTTTCGTGCCACATGAACGAGCCTCTATAGTTGGTAATGGCATGTAACCAGTAGAGAGCCCGCAAATCTGAACTAAAGATCACCAGCATGATGACTGAGGAGTGTTCAGTGTAAGATTACAGGTGATTTATGGGCTAAATAACCGGTAACAATCCTGTTGAGAACGTGCGACACTTTCATGAGGACAGACAGACATATTGGTGACGATCTGTTTTGATAGGGGAGACTTCGATAGCCCAGCCGAATATGAGTATCCCTCAATTCGTTGGGAAGAACATCCCAGCTTCAGGTTACTCCCTCGCACAGCGGAAGGTGTCTTACTCTACTGATTTTTAGGTGAAAAGTGAAGATGACTAACAATGCCTAAATAATCTGCCTTAGTTTTTGCGACAGATTAATTTTGGACCGTGTGGATGTGAGCACCGTTGGATATGAGTGGGGGTGGTACACTACTAATAAGGTTGCTGAAAATTCTTCGATAGCCCACCTGTTTCGCCCTTCTTGGGGCCCACCAGAGAAGCGCAGCCCCCAAGGTTCCGTCAACCTTGTGTTCTACTTGAACCCAAATTCCACGAAACATCATAAATGAAAGATTCAGCTAGGTTCCTGGTGAGTCTCTCACTTTTTTGTAAATGAGTGTATTTCATTAAGAGTGGGGTCACCTACGCAGCTGACCTCAGAACACCGGAAGAGCTCATGCCTGACGCACCTCATCTGGTACATCGGAACTGGTGAACTTGTTGACTCCTCTTCCCCCTTGTCTTCACGATCACAAGCATCAGATACAGCCTTTGTTAGTGGCTTGGTGGTACACTCTCGCCGAATGCGTCGTATATCCTAGGTTCAAATCCAGTCCAGTGATAAGCTCCAATAAGAGCCAAAGCTCTGTCCAGTCTTTGCATGCTTAAACAGAATAATTGCCCCGCAACACGAGGATCACCGCTTAAACGATGCACGAACAAAAGTAAACTAATGTCGGGGTTACGGCCGAATTCCAAGTTGTGCGGTTGTGGGGAATGGTAGAACCACACAGAAAGAGCATAACCGGTAAGAAAGCCATTCAATGTTTGAATGACGAGGAATGGCAGGTGTTAAAAACTCATTTGTCGGAGAGGAAGAAGGGGGGATAATTTAATCTATTGGAGGGTTGTGGTCCATCTGCGTTCGAATCGATAGCATTGCACCCTAGTGATTTGATACCAGAAAACCAAAAGCGGAAGTGGGCCAGTAACATGATCGAAATGAGGACTGACAGAAGCGCAAGTGCGCATCCAGTTGACAGGATTCGAACAAAGCTATGAGCAATGTTTACCATTGGAGCAGTCAGCAAACATCAACTCGCTATGTGCGACGTAGTAGAGTGGATAAACTTTCAAGAAAGAGAGAGAAATCTCAGTGTGATCGCACTCATTCCTTAATTCAATAACCTAACTTTATTCCGTTTTATAAGACTAACAGAAAAACTGATATGGCCTGGGTGTACCGATATTGAATCCATCGGAATATGGGTGGCTGGAATGATCCTACTGGTAGATACTCAGGTAGCTGGTGATGTGCTCGCCGAGGTGGACAATAAGTTAACATATATTTGGTCATTAATCGAGGAGACGTCATCAATACGCCGTTGGGTGAGTCATTTCTGCTGACTTACCCGGGATTATATAGTTTTCAAACACATCTGGTATCCCTCGATGTGATTGGTTACTTTGAAGACAATCTCATTCGTCCGTTTTGATTTTAGCTGTCTCACGGTCTGTATTTTTAAATTGGTGGACTGGATAGCTCCCTTCGGAGGAATTTCGTTCCTTCACTGGTTGGCCTTCATTCGTCATTACCAATTTTTTTTTAAGTTGGGTTCCTCGAATTCTTATTTAAATGTGTGATTCGGTCAGCCTGGTTAATTTTTTGGAATGGATTATGTCTACTTTTGGTAACTTGGGGAGCTTCAAACTTGGTGTTCATAGCATTTGTCTATCCTTAGTGGGCGCTAGTGAGAGGGCTTGTGTTTCTAGGAATTTATCTTCTCTATTTGTTTTTGCGTGGGATGGGATGTGGGTTTAGTTCTAGTCAACTTTGTATCTGTTCCCATCTTCGTTCACGGAAACGAGTGAAGATTAACCGTGTCCCTATCCGGTAGTTTCGTGTCCGTGTATTCTGTTAGACTACAGACCACAACTCAACACTGATCAAAGCAGGAAGATGCGATTACTTCATAATTAACCAATCACAACAAGAGATAATGGATAACTGTGTCCACCCACGCAGGTGAGAAGGAAATACTCACCAAACGGCGAACGGAAGAAAATCCTTCCGTTGGGGTGACGAAATTTCCGGAAGCTAGCAGCTGAGCTCCACGAAGAGATCAACAGCCACCTGATCAACTACCAATATCCCTACTGAATTCAGCTCAAATCTGGCACAAAATTCGTATTTAAGACCACTGGTTCCAACTAAAATTTTCAACAACACAGTGTGACAATTGGGTCCAAGCATTTTCATTGTCCTGTTTCATGACTTCTTCAATTTATTGTGAAAAGATCTTTGAAAGCGTGCACTGTGTTAAAACACGTGATTCCGCCGTTAGGTTATTTTGAGGTCAGTGAGACAAACGATCAGCTTTTCTGTCCAGTCAGCTGACGTGATAATATCGATCCCGTGAATTGCTATATAACCTGTTTTCCGGCCACTGACCTTGTCACCGACGGAAAACTACAAAACTGTTCCCTGTACCAAGCCCGTAACTATCTGCAAACTGAATCTTCCAAAAAGTGATTGATTTTCATTATTCTCTTTATTTTCTTTACTTGAAGATGCTTTCGCCTGTCGTGATGAAGCTCATTCAACACGTCTTTGAAATGACTCGCACTGCATCGAAGTAATGTATCATGCTTGTATCTGTCTCCTAAGGACCAACAATGAATGAACTCACAAAGTTGTTTCAAAAAGGAACCTAGAAGTTTTCCCTCCCATGAGTGGGTCCCTGACGGAACCTAAAAGCAATAAGTAATTTAAAAATCCCGGGATTACGGATTACCTGAACGCTAAGTTTAGACTGAACGGAGCTTGTAGAAGAGCGAGAGCAAGATGTCATCATACGGAGCAGCAGTTCTCTCAACAGTGCCATCGTTTGCTGGTCTTATGTTCGACAGAAACGTGGGAACATGGACCGGTTGTGAGCTTGTTCCCAGCCGCTGAGTATGATGGCCTGTGTATGTTGTGAGATTTTAGCCAACGTCACAAGAGGTTGTTTAATGCACCGCCAGAAAAGAAAATTCTTCTTTCAGTTAAATCAGGTGGCTAAAAGTAATCGATATTAGCAATAATGCACACAACTGGATGACGCACCATGTCAAAGCTAAATACCCTGTGAGATAAAGTAGCGGAACAGTTTTTCTGTAGATGCATTAGTTCTGTCACTTCTCTCTGGCGAGCAATTTAGCGGAATACACCGTTAGTTTGGATCGATAGGTGATCTTTGTTAAGTGGAGGGTCATAAACCCAGTATATCAGCTTTGCTGCGCTGTTTCAGTATTACCCAAAATTGTGATCTCCGAGGTGATATCTTCCTGTATGTTTATTGGTTCCCCCAAACACAGACAACCCTCTCTTATTTAGTACCACAAGGGTAGTCATTGTTCGGAGGGCAAGATGTTTCAGTGGTTAGACTGCGAATTTATTGACCAAAAGGTCCGTGGTTCAAACCCAACCTCTACCCCTCGACTTCCTCTGTCTAGGCTTGGGCAACTTGACAGTATCCCAGCCCTCATGCTTCCTTCTGGTGGCATGGCAGCTAGACTACAGCTAAACGATTTTTATTTGTTTCGCCTGTATTGCTCGGCCATACCTGCACCAGGGAAGAATGCTGGACAGTTTAGGACCTCGTCTTCAGACGCCATCGTGACATCACTGTTCCACTATTGTTTGAATTAGATTGATGAATAAAATCTACGGCCAGTACTTGCACCTGTTTCGACGATTTACAATGACATTTTCGACCTCTGTCGTGAAACTAACCAAAATGGGAACTAACGTGGAAACGGTCCTTCTAACGGCACTGTTTTGACGCACAAAGCTTCTATGTGCACGCACTGTCCACTTTTCAGTAGGCTTTTCTACGACGGAGATAAATTTCCGCCTGCATAAGCGTCTTGAACAGTAGCTAACGTACCCGGTTAGGTGGCGACCAGTAGGTAGGCCACCAATATCCGACACCCTTTTTTGAATCACTTCTATTAGCATGAACCGGATTCAGTGTCTCCCTATTTTCAGACGTCATGTGCTTCGAATCTCCGACGGAATCGAACAAATGGGGTCGGTTCAATGGGAACTGGCGTTGTGCTTACTGGTCGCGTGGATTGTTGTTTTCCTGTGCATTTATAAGGGGATCAAAACGTCTGGAAAAGTAAGAACTGTGATTGACGTCTCGTGTTATTTTCAAGCGAAAATAGTTCGCCTATATCCTCTGGTTTCAGCAACTACGGAAACAATGGCTTCGGGAGTCGAACGAATCGGAGTCGACTGAATTCGATCTGCAAAGTATTCCAGTAGTATGGTTTCAGAGGGGTTTGGTAAACAATCGTATGACTGAATCCGATCTGCAAAATATTCCAGTAGTACTTGTGGGTGTGGTGCACGCAGCGTTCTTGTCATTTAGTCGCGGGGCACCTCTGCAGTTGCATATTTGTGACAGTAACACCTTAAGACCTCGTATATGGCAGTGAAGCATCGGTGTTGAACACTGATGTCATGCTGTCGATGATTATGATGAAGATGATGATGATGATGATGATGATGATGATGATGATGATGATGATGATGACGACCTCATAGCTCTGAGTTCAGCGAAACCGGTTTGACGATCTCCCAGGTAGGTACTGACAAAACAAGCATCTGCGAGACTGTGCGAAATAGTCGTATAGAAACACGACTGCTACTGCATGTCATGACCGTTTGTAGTCCTAATCTTCGGGTTAGAATTCAGTAAAGGGTAACCAGTTCGGCAGCCACAAACTTCGTCTCAGAGAACATTGTTTCAAGGTCTGCCTGGGGCGTGACCACGCGTAGGGTGCGCTTACATTATGACTTCATCTGCTCACTGAATTGGTAATTCAGTGGTTTGAGGTCTATTTCCTTCCCCACTGCCAAAAAAGTTCCATTTGTCCATGACGCTCAAACGTATTAGACATGGAGTGCTGTAGCTGTGCCCCTTATTGCGCAATAGATCACCACTCAACCATGAAGCAGTTTCCCATAGAAATGTGGTATCCTTCATGAAAATCACAATTTCCCAAGGAAGGGCTATTTAGATATTTCATAGCAGGCCTTGAGTACTGAAACAGGTGGTTGAAATGCGGTGCCTAGAACTCAGTCTGTAGGTTGGCCCAAGGTCAGCCTAAAGTTATGTCAATAGGTCCCCAGGAACATTGTTCACGACGAGCACACAATGTGCATAGAACCAATGGGATTCTGACAATAAAACCCATAGAATCGATGTCTCTCTTCATTTGAGGCTGAATTGCATGTGCTTATCAACAAATTGAAGCTGAGTATTAGTGCTTTTGTCAATAACAGTTCGACTGTAACGTACACGGGTGTTCACAATTTGCATTTTGTGGTAATTAGCACAAAACGTATGTGCTTGTTTCATACGGGGAGAAGACGGTCGGTACCTTTGTGGCTATACCTGGAAGAGCGCTCCTAGATGTTCCCAAATTGACCGCTTACTACTTGCTTGAATATCAAAAAGAATGAAGAATTGTTCACTCAGTGTGACTTGTGGGTAAAGGGTCTGCAGGAAATTTGGCCGTTTGAGAGCGGTCCAGTATTATTTAACTTTATGTGAGCTGCCCAAAAGGATCTGATCTTTGCCTATTCCTTGAGACTTGGATGTGGGGATATTGATAATAGAACAGTATGTGACTAATCCCGAACAAACCATCCACTGCTGAATCAGTCGGGTGTCCATTTGATTAACAAAAAGCTAAATTAGCAGTATATTAGTAGTATATTAGTATATATCGGTAGT
>NW_008752062.1:269192-292623 GCF_000715545.1 Opisthorchis viverrini | reverse complement strand
ATATATATACTCCTAGTATATTGTTTCAGTGAAAACAAAAAATGATGAACACGAAAGCAGAGACCGATTTCTCACGAACCTTCTCACGCTGCCCAGAAAATGAGAATTGCTACACAAAAGTCTGCATCGAGTACACCTCCGTTACTAACCTTCCTGACGTCACACGACTCTTTTGGTCCAGCAGTACGTCACACACGCATTAAGCAACCCCGATGCTTGGTGACGTTTCGGTCTATTTGGCATTCGTCATCTTTGTGACTGTTATTTTCATCTACCTTGTGCACGTGAAGCGCATGCCTCAATCACTTGATGCTTTTTTTTATGGAAAGACGAAATTACCAAAGCTCTTGGGTGTTTGGCAGTCGGATCACGTGGAGGAATGCTTCACATGTGTGGAGTTCAAATCTTAAAACATGTTTCCATAAAGCAAGGTATCTTCGTTTCATGGTAGACACATGCTTGCTTACGGCTAAGTTCTGAACGTTGCCAGATTGAGCTAACAAGTTTCGCTTGCGTACAGGACCGACATTTTCAGGAACATTCCCCATCCAGAAGGCTGTGCATTAACTGACAAGGTGCATAGACTGCTTCGCTCCTCCCAGGGCACGGCATATATTGGTCTACAGTGTAATAGTCGAGGAGCTAAGGCCTATTTGTACCCAAATGACGTGCGAAATTTTTCAGGACTTTCATTGATCCTCATCGACGCATCATTATGTTGCCGTTGAAAGAACTGACGGATGACAGTTAAAATAGTAGAATGGCATAACAACGGGAATCCGCTACTTGCCTTCAGCTGGTTATTAAAAGCCTTAGCTACTGCAAGACTGGGTCGGCCCGAATCCTAGCCTCATGCTTGCGGATGAACAGATTGAGGTATTAAACAAATTTGTTTACCTGGACGGCTGTATCAGTCTGGGTGGTCTCGCGAAAGATGACATGATCCGCACTGAAAAGGCCAGAGCAGCTTTTGTGAACCTGCGTCACCCACGGCGTGGGCGCAACATCAGGTTATCCGTCAAGGTTTGAGTATACAGTGCTGCGGTGCGCTCCATATTACTGTGCGGATCAGAAACCTGGCCGCTGCGCGCCGAGGACGTCTAAAGACTTTCACTGTTTTACCATCGATGCCTTCCGAGCATTGTCCGAGTCTGGTAGGAACACCGGATCAGCAATGCTGAAGTAGGTCGAATGTTATTCGGGAGAAATAACTCACCCTCGATAGATGGACTGATCACACTGCATCGGTTGCGCTGGCTTGGCCACGTGCTGCGTATGCCAGTCGACCGACTTCCTCGAAGGGTTCTTTTCGCACAACCACTTGGAGGGTGGAAAAGAGTCAGAGATCGTCAAACAATGACTTGGCAGCGAAGTGTGAAAGCCATTACCAGCAAACTCAGCTGCGCTGGTCACTGCGGTCTTCCTGGATGGGAACCCCGAGACGGTCCACATCAATGGCTAGGGACATTATCAGACATGGCACAGACGCGCTCTCAACGGCGCTCATGCATCCAAGCTATTGCCTTCAATGCATAACTCCCTTCCCAATCCCCTCACTTAACAATTCACCCACAGTGCCGTATTTACGCACTCATTTATCAGCTCCCCCTTCAATTCGCAGCTACCTACCCCACTTCCTCGAATCATCGGTGAACGAAACTGTGGCAGGTACGACTACTGTACGACGAGTACGCGGTTATTGCAGCGGATAATAATGATGAATATCGAAATTGGTGATACATGGAAAATTCAGCGTTATTACATCCCTTGATATAATAACAGGGTTTCACTTCATCATCATCACCGTCATGGACAGAATGACATCAGTGTTGAACACTGATGTCAGCGATGCTTCGCTGCCGTACAACCGTGCTTTATTTAAAAGCCTTACTGTGAAGAAAAAAAGGAAAGAGGACAGCGGACGGGACTCAGTGCTAACTTACTACAATCCTTCCGAGATGCCTACACCTCCAAACACGCATTCGGGCAATCTGGATGGAAACTGGCAACAAGAACCCCACTGACATCTGTTGGCAGCCATACCGCGAAAAATCTCCAACCAGGCGCATTGGGATCACGCGATCCCCATCCTGGAAGGCGAGTAGCACTGACAGCACCCAAACGTTTCGTAATCTCCTACATACCCCACTGCCACGCCAAAGCTTAGCCACATCTCTGCTTCTGCCAATCTAAAGTGAGCATGAAAAACAGCACTCTCTTTGGCAAACGACGGTTCGGCATATGCAACACATAGCCCAACCAACGCAGCTTCTGGTGCAGCACACATTCTTCAATGGAAGTACCTGTTGCACACCTGAAAACTCACTTTCTAATTGCCTCGTTACGGATTCGCCGACACCAATCCACACGAGCTATGGTTCTGAGACAACTGAAGATTCTCCGTTCTGCTACTCGAACAAGCCAAGTCTCATAGCCATACAACAAAACAACCCGCACTGTAACCCGATACACAAGTCCTTTGAGATTCAAAGCTACAACACTTTAACGCCATAGGTGTCTCAAATTAGCAAGCGTGACCCGAGCCTTGCAGATTCGTGCATTCACCTCATCTGTCACACTACAATCAGAAATAATACAATACACAATACACAATACAATACACACAATACACACAATAATACAATACACAATACAATACAATACAACAATACAAATAATACAATACAATAATCAGAAATAATACAAGATGCGAAGCCCCCGGTGCACATCATCATCATCCAAAGACGGGCCACATCAACGGCTAGAGACATTGTCAGACATGCCCAGTCGCGCCCTCAATGGCGCTCGTGCATCTAAGCTATTGCCTTCCTTCACAATGCCCTCATTTACCAGTTTACCTACAGTGTTGTATTTACGCACTCATTTATCAGCGCCCGCCTGACATGGTCAGTGCGTGTCGGTGCCTCAGCAATGCCTCAGCAATGAACTGCTACACTGACGAATTTGAGGAATATAGGTAGTCCAGGTGCGCTGCATGGTTGTTGGTCTGCTTGTCGAACTTGGAAATGCATCGAGCTTAAATTTTGAACGAAAGGAGGCAGCTACGACCACTGTACGACAAGTTCGCGGTTATTACAGCTGACAATGATGATGATCATCCAAAGATGGAGAGGTCCCAGCATTCTTCCTCGGGTATCCCATCAAACCCTGCTAGTTTTTAATGATTCACACATATCGATCCATGGGAATCAACATCTATCTTCATGTATCTCAGTGCATCCATTTTACACTACTGCGGTGATTCGGTTGAGTCTTCCGTGAAAACCAAATGAGTGTATTGTCGAACTCCGTCCGATTTCGGTTCAAAAAGGACATGAGGTTGACCGAAACTTGGGGACTTCGCCTACCTGATGAGCCCCTAGAAGGGCGAAAACGGGATGTGGGCTGTATAAGCGTTTTCAGCAACCTTGAGAGTAGTTTCCCTTGTGAGAATATACTGCAGTGATTATTCATCAAATGGTTCACTTGTCCAGCCTGTCACCTTGGGGGAGCAAAAATCAGCAGACCGTTGAAGACCTTTTTACCAGATATGCACGAACTGTTCCTGACCGAATCTAGTTCCAAACCCGTCTGAAGCGGGGCATCAAAAGCCTCTGTCGCCTTCATTCCCATCCAAACATTCAGACAAGTTAGTGATACTTTTGACTGATTGATCCGGTTGAAATTTTCCCCGAGTAATTTACTTCCTGAGTACTGGTCATTTTGTAATCCGACGCTGACCCTTGCATGAATGCGCTTTAAACAGTTGGGTCTCAGTGACCGACTGGAGTAGCATACCGCTTCAATACAAAACGACGTACTGATGACATCACCTCGGTTGGGGATGGAACAAAGATTTGAAACCTGCCTACCGTCTTCCACCTTCCTAGTAAACCATCTGATATGTACATCAGAGTTCTACCTTCTTGGAAAACAGCTTCAAAATTCGTGGAGGGATATTTGGCGAACACCAACCATATCTTTCAAACCTCGCGTCCACTTCCTTTCTCTACATAGCACCGTAAATTGTCGTATCAAATCTAATATTCGCTTTAGTGCGAACGGAAGCAATTCATTCCCGTCTACCTCATCTACTTCAGGGTTTGTGACGTTCTTCACGGACTGGAATTATCACTAAGTCCCTAGGTTGGTTTGAGAACAAGATCAGGCGAGAACGAGCTGGTAAAGATACCACAAGGATGAAATGTTTGCTAGGACCCATAAGATTAGTTCTTTATCGTTCCATAAGAGACGCTGATGATGGTGATTGACTACCACAAGGTTCCACGATCAGATTTAGGTGGATGCGAAGTTTGACAGCAGTTCTCAACTTCGGAGGCGATATGCCCACGAAACCGCAAAACCTAAAGTTTTCACCATAGCCATCACACCAACAGTACAACTGTTACCCTGGCAACTTGGGAGCGGTTGAATCATGGACAGGATATATAAGTTGAGTTTAACCACATCGATTTCAACAGGACCACCGGGTACATCAACGTAAGATAAACATGGCGGACAGAGCGGACCTTGAAAGGAAGGACACAGGACAAGTCGAATGGTGAGCCTCTTGGGTTGTATCCACTCGAGACTTTTCAGGTCAGCCGTGATAGTATATGAAGCTTTTTTACGCAGCCAGTCCCACATTTGTCAGACTTAGCTCCTTCAGCCGTTGGCTGTCCGCTTTGGTATTGGTGGAACATTGACAGGACGATGAGCACTCACTTACTCAATCGGCGGCAGTCTTGGGCAAGTGAATCTATTCGGGGTTGACGGCGCGCTTGCATCTGGCCTAAATTCGTCATCTGTGGCCTTGTCCCATTTCGACTGAAGACATTTTGTCACAGAATTTACTGGCGAGCAGGGCTTGGATGCTAGCAGCGCATTTGCAATAGAGAGATCAGGAAATCAGCCTTTCGAATCCAAAATGGAAAAAGGGAATGTAGGTTGGTACAAAAGTCTGGATGCTGTTTTCGGACTGCTTGCCTTCCGGTATGTGGCCCACGTGGCCCTTCTGGTGCATAGCGGGTAACTGATGTTAGTGGCGTTCATAGCGTCAATTTCTATCTGGACTGTCTGGCTGAGTGTAGGATTTGTAAGCACCTTGGATGAGTGTGGTAGGCCAGCCCCCCTCTCCTTAAACCTCCAAGAAAGGTTGGAATATCAACAGACATGTCCAAAACATACATCGCCGTCAACAAGTTATAAGCAATAATGCTCGCGTGGCTCAGGTGTGATAGGACTCTTGACGTATTGGTTGATAAAAAAAAAAAGACTATATTCGAATAAGTTGACACAGATGTACGGCAATGTAGCACCACTGTTCTCATCTGGTGTTCCTGTCAATAATGCCCACCTTTAAGGAAGGTTGCAATATCAATAGACGTGTCCAAAACATGCATCGCCGTCAACAAGTTATAAGCAATAATGCTCGCGTGGCTCAGGTGTGATAGGACTCTTGACGTATTGGTTGATAAAAAAAAATGACTAGCCAAGACTGGATTGCTTTCTGGCTATTGAGACGCTTTTGCTCGTCAAGCCATTATTGATGGTCGACTGACGTATCTCTTAAATGATACGTCTTCTGCGATTCTGCAGTGATAATTCCCGCTGTTTGCCGTTGATTTATGCCAGCTCAAACCACGTGAAACTGATGGAGTGTAAGGGTAAGGTTTTACGTCCAATAAGGCAGCCATTTCTATTACTGCTTTCTGTGAAGAGTTGCTGGACTAACTATGATTCACACACCACAATGGCTGAATGCTGCGGTGGCAGAAATCTTCAAACACCCAGGTACGAGTACAATCAAAGGTGTACAGTCTGCGTTTATGTCCAAAACGAATCGCCGACCAATATCGTTTCCAACGAATATCGGGAAAAACCTTTCTCGAACAACGGCTTGTTCCCCAAGTTTGTGAGACAGAAAGAATGAAAATTTTCCTGTGGTCGTTCCCGTTTTTTGGTTCGTCAGACACCAGAACTGCAGAAGAGTGCCAAATTTAAAAGATGATCCACCTGAACTTACATGGATACTGCGAGTAGGTGCGAAGTCGGACGACCACCAAGTGTTTAGTATCACCAAATCTGACCTTCTTATCTCATACTTTACTCAAGCTACACGGGTCATAAAGCTCGTCAACGGTGAGATGCAGGTAGTGCAATTCGCAGCCAGTGAAGGCTTTTCAGTTAATATTTCTTCATATCAATGATTTTCTCCCCATCAATCGCTTTTCACTTCAGACAATCACATGAGCACTGTCTGCATAGGCGGGGGCGAGTTGGCCAAGTGGTTAGAGCGCGAATTTACTGACCGGAAGGTTCATGGTTCTAACCCGAATTCCACCTCTCGACTTCCGCTGTCTGGGCTTGGGCTATCTGGGCTGGGTAACCTGGCAGTAGCTCATCCATCGTGCAACCTCCGGGTAGTATGATAGTCAGGCACCGAAAGGGTACTACAGGTGAACGAATAATAATAATAATAATATGATGTCTGCATAGACGATTCTGTTAGGCGATTTCCGAACAAACTGAAGACAATGGCGTGTAGCCTGTGCAAATTTCAACTCAATGGTTTCAGCTGCCAGCGGTTCGGATCATTGTTGTTCGGATCTCACATGCCTGTGGCGCAAACTGTCAGCTGAGCTGATCGTCGTGGTAGGCCAGAAATTTCACTAGCTGGGTTTTTTTCGTGGGGAAAAATCATAGCCTGAGGGCGTGCAAACGAATTGCAAGAAGGCTGGACGTTAGGCCTCCATGTGCACACACACACACATACACACAAACACGCACAGTAAGGGTGGCAAGTGAAGATCGAGTTTCCACAACAGCTTGCGACAATCGCCTTCGCCTAACCAACTGCCCCTTGCGGTAGGTACGCTAGCGAATAGCTAGTGCCACAAAATTCACACTAGCAAGGCACGCAGTTTCGCCCTATCCTCGAACATTTGTGACCAGACACACCATTCTGGTTTGGAATGCGCAAAAAAGAGTGGTCCTGACAGCGTGATCACACGAGTTTTCTGATTTTCCATAGTTTCTAACATTAGAATTGTGGCTTTGAGTGGCCGGAAAAGAAAAGAAAAAAAGAAAGAAGAAAAAAATTTTCTGCAACCCACATTGACTTGTTCGGTTTCTAAGACAGCGTTACACAGGGATTTGTTGTGTTATCCGGAAACGCGGCTGTTTCCTCGAGCAGTTTTCCGGAGAGTGTTGCACAATCACCTCTTGTCTAACCTCGTTTTGCGTGACCGAGTAAATCTTAGACCCGTAGTGCTCAAGAACATGAAGATCCTAGATTTTCATGGATTCGTCCCTCATCGTGTCAGTAGTGTGTGTTAGTAGTTCACTAAATCACTTTGGGTCCCAAATGGAATTTACCATCACTTCTCCCTCCAATGGACTCCCGAAAAATGGCGAACCAGGCAGATTTTGGAGAAAATCGATACCATCCTTGAACTTATGTTTATATCCCTGCGGAAACCCATGTTGGGGGTAGTTTTCCGACTTTTATTGGGAAAAATGGCTTGTCTCAAGAACCATCCTCTCCATGAGGATGCAACAAGTCTGGAAAATAGCCTCACTGTCCACGTTTTACGGATTCCTGGTTTTGTTTACCGCGGAGAGCTGATGATCCGGTAATCGGTAGATGTTTATGCATCAACTTAATCATCATCCTAAGGTAAAGGGACCTTAGCGAATATACATTCATTTGCCAACTAATTTGGTTTTTCGAGAGACTCACCTGGAACCCAGCTGAATCTCTTGTTTATGATGTAAATGAGTGTATCTTTGCTCATTTCGTGCAATTTGGTTTCAAGTAGAACATGAGGTTGACGGAAACTCGAGGACTGCGCCTACCTGATGAGCCCCAAAAAAGGCGAAACCGGTCGTGGGCTGTTGACGGATTTTCAGCAACCTTATGAGTAGTGCATTACAAAGGTGGAGGAACCTTATTTGTCATTGTTTTCACCACTTCAAGGAACGTTACTCCTTGATTCACTGTCTTACATTCGGATAAAGTCTTTTCCAGACTTTCGATCCACATGTTTGATTTAGCCATGAAGCGACACAGGTTGGACATTGCAATTCTACGTGACTGCTACGTTTTGTGTCACTAGCCTTAGGACTGAGTGGAAAACAAACGAGGATTTTCGCATTCTCAAGTGTTTTGCATTTGAGTTTAGTTTTTTTTCGGCTGAAAAACCGCGTAATGAAGTGCGGTAGGTCCAGCTGTGAAAACCTCGTTCACCAAGGCGAGGCGGAATGAAGATGAAAGCTGCATGGTCCTGGCGACAGCTCAGTGGACGTCAATGCTTTTTTTTCGGTCCGGCAGAGAGCTGCGCATTGACGGAGGTAGCTTTTATACAAGACCGGCGGCGTGACAGAGCGATATCGCTCAGGCTCACCAAGCTTTGATTTGTCTCGTCCCTGTTTTCCAGCCCCGAGAGAGACGGTTGTTCACAGCGTGACTCAGCTGACTAGCATTGGCGTTCGTGCTTCGTTGCCAATTTTCTTAAATGAGCGTCTTCAGCATTTCATACAAGACTGGGAAAGAAGAGCTCTCCGAGGCAAACGGTCTTCTGAAGTATTTGGCCCAACGTGATCCATGGAGCATGAGCAGCGGGTCCGTTGAAAGAGAGTGAGCTTTTCCAAAATTCATCTTCCGCGTCTCAGCATTAATAATCTGATATTCGTCCATGATAGTTTCAAGTTTGTTCCGCCAGTGGCTAAATAATTCCGGCCTCAGTCACCATCGGAAGTGTAGACTCTCGAAGTCTGGACGTCGCATTCTGATTCGCGCGACGTGTGGGGTCAGAAAGCGACAGCTGTCGATAGAATGGGTCCACGGAAAAGTAGAAACGGTAACTTTTCAAGCGATGTTTATATAGGAACGGGTAGTTTGTGCAAGCTTTGACTAACCAGATCAAATCGGATTTTAGTCCAGGCTCGTATGTGATCTAAGACGCAGTGATGATCATGCGATCTGATCTACTAAAACTGAACTCACGGCCGTACTAACTGTCTGTTGATTCTGCCCTATTTCAGATCATGTACGTGACCGCCACAACACCCTACGTATTCATGTTCATACTATTGGGTCGAGCAGTCTCACTTGAGGGCTCATCTATAGGTCTACAATATTACATCACTCCGGATTGGGGGAAGTTGGCCGACATGACGGTGAGTCGTAGCTCCACCACATGGAAGTTCCTAACTGATTGGTATGTACTTTGTTATAGAATGAGTAGTATATATGATTAGCGCGTATTGCACACTTCTGTGTCCCAGAATATTCCGCATCAAGAAATACTGGGTTTTTCGAGAATTCTTTTGAAAAAAACAACCTCCACAGTTGAAATTCCACTTTAATCCAGTCAGCTGAGTTGGGAAAATTCCAAAGAGTTCAGTTCATTTGGTAGTCACTTGGGCTCAAAATACGCCTCCGAATATGAGAACATTGAATGATCCTACTTATTGTAACGAATAGGTTAGACGAGGTGACATTTGGATAAATCATCTTGACGGTCAACATCCGTCAATTCACAATGAGATGGGAGAGAGCTGTACCGTAAGATATCGTACTTTTAATCTGAGTGGAAATACAGTAAGTTGGAGGAACTTGTTGAACCATCTCTCTAAAGATCACGCTCATCTTGACGTTTTTGATGTTTCCATGTGTAGTGCTTTAGATTGCGTCTTTGTAATTTGTGGATCCCATTTCCGTCAGAGCATATCACCTACTGATTGAAAATCACTTTATTCCATTGAGCAATGTCATGGGTGCGGTTTTTAGATTGAAGGTTAAAACAGTACATCCGTGTTCTTAGAGGAAACGACTTACCAGTTTTCTGAAAACTCGTTGACAGCCCACGACCGGGTTTGCCCTTTTTGGGGCTCATCAGGTAGGTGCAGTTGCCGAGTTTCTGTCGAGATTACGTCCTACCTGAAACCAGATTGGATGAATTCTGACAAATACATTCATTTGCAAAGCAACTTTAAACATGATGCGGCCTTTGTGCAGCGAGTTCAGTTGAAGAATATCATAAACGAGAGCTTCACTTGAGGCTCTCATGGAAACCAAATTGATATGTCAGTGAGTGTATTTGCCCAAATACATGCTTCTCGTTTTTCCTATTCGGTTCCTGCTTCACAACAGAACTCCCACGAGGGTAGGTTCCTTGTACAGAGGAAATGATATTGTGGTGGAGAATAGCACTGTTTCGATAATTGTTTTTCGTTGGTTGTATGGTCTGAGGGCAAAGTAGTGATCAGCTAACTGGTGAAATGAATGGTCGAACTCAGTGATGAGATGACAGATTTGATTCAACGATGCGATTAGCTGTCACCTAGACAGCACATGGCCCCACTCATCACATCACGTGGCCACGTACTGACTGGATTTTCGAGCAACGACTTCTCAGATAGAAGTTTCACTCATATTGTAAAATTATCAGTCCTTTGAGCCGTTCATTGATTGATCGTACTATGAGGAGAGTTTGTAGAATTTTTAATTGAGCACTGTTGTCTAGCCAAGTGTTCGGCCCTTGGTCAGGGGGTCGTGCGTTCGAAACTCTCTGAATTTCGCAGGACGCTCACTGCTGATGATCCCCAATGGGGATAAAACAGTTGCACAGTGCTTTTCGGCTTTTTACACTGAAGTGGCTCCACTACAGGATGCATTACAGGATGAAATCTCATCTAAAAATTACAGAATCTCCTTACACTGCGATTAATCTCGCATCGGCGCTGATTATGTCACTGCCCTGACATCCTACTGCCTGGGTCCCCCTTTCTGGGGCACAGCGGTTGGACATATTCCGACACTTTTAACAGGCTCAGTTTGTATAAATTACAGAATCTCCTTACACTGCGATTAATCTCGCATCGGCGCTGATTATGTCACTGCCCTGACATCCTACTGCCTGGGTCCTCCTTTCTGGGGGCACATCGTTGGACATATTCCGACACTTTTAACAGGCTCAGTTTGTATATTCGTTGCATGTGTCTCACTTAAAGGCCGGTATAAATGTGGAACATACCGTAACTCATTTGGTTCCGCCTTCCACTCTTATTTGGCAAATAAATCAGCAGAAAATAGTAGTATTTGTGCAAATCGAATATGAGTAAAATATGCTGTATACAGTGAAGGGATTTAGAAGTGTCAATTAGTAATTCGTCCGTCAATCCTAGCTTGTCAATGCTGAAGAATCTGGAGCTGTAGGAATCCTTCATCTTCCTTGGGTCTGCAATGGTTTTCGAACTCGCGATCTTCCGGTTAGTAGCTGGACACTGTATCTTGACCGAGAGATCAAGAGGGGTGTGGGCAACCATGTGATTGAATTGCACCCAGTGGCTCAATTATTAGCCTATAGTAGATCAAGTGCCCTGAAGTGTTCCGTCATCATCGTCATCATCATCATCATCATCATCATCATCGTCATCATCATCATCATCATCATCATCATCGTCATCATCATCATCATCATCATCATCATCGTCATCATCATCATCATCATCATCATCATCGTCATCATCATCATCATCATCATCATCATTCATCATCAATAAGCTGTAAGAGCAGCGTACTTGTCGTACAGTGGTTGTAGATGCTCCGATTTCATCCATCAAAGGTTTGGGTGGGTAAGTAGCTGCGAATTGAAGGCGGCAGCTGATAAATTGGTACGGAAGCACTGGCCTGTCTTTGAACTTATAAGTAGGGGGGTTGAGAAGGGAGATATACATTGAAGGCAATAGCTTGGATACACGAACGCCATATATGGCCATGTCTGACAATGTCTGTAACAATTACTGTGGCCCATCTCGGGATCCCCATCCAAGGTGACAGCAATGACCAGCGCAGCTGAGTTTGCTGGTAATGGCTTTCATACTTCACTGCGAGTCATTTTTTTGACCTCGTCTGGCTCGTTTCCACAGCAAGCTGAAATATTGTGAAATATTGTGAATCCGAGGCACACTTCTCCTTCAAACGAGACGCGACTGGTTTCTGGATCGAGTCGAACATTTATCAGTGTTGCAGCTATTCCTGGAGTCCGAGTTTTGAACATGATTTTGACGCTTCTGCTTTAAATGAGCCAATGTAAAATTCTCCATATATCCACGTCTTTTCACAAAATTGCGTGATGTTTATGCCTTTCCACTAGCCGTGGACCAAAATGACTTTTCTTTCTTCCATATTCCAAAATGCTTCAGATATGGTCTGACGCAGGGGCCCAGATTTTCTTCAGTTACTCCATCAGTCTTGGAACCCTGGCAGCCTTTGGAAGCTACAACGGTTACCATCACAATTCTTTTCGGTATGTTGAGGCCCACCCCTTTCTTTGAAAAGCAACTCCCACCCTGTTTCGAAGATCCTCCATTCATTCCCTGTTTTTGGCCAAATTTGACTGTCGTAGAATTCCAATCAGGTATTTTCACGTGCGCTGATAGATTTAGTGCACTGGGGAAAGAAAAAGCACGAACTATTATACATGTATTATTTTGGGATGAGATGGTACACATTATCTTAAGGTATTTGGTAATTTTGTCCTTGTCCTTCACACTTTGGTTACCTTCAAAGGAGATTTCGACCCGTAAGTCAAGCCAGTCTATACTGGAGACCTTAAGGAGCACTGCACAGTGTTCCGCTCCTATTGAGAATCATAACACATCAAAATATAGAAATTTCTGAACCTTTCATCTACCGCCCACTGGTTGAATTATCAACCGTTCGGTCACGAGTGCCTGATCAATCGTGGTACCATTTTGCACTTAGGATATAACGTCACTCGACGCTCAACCAGGAAATCGATATCACGTGTTCACATGTTTACTGGTTCATTGAGTGATGGCTTCTCAGGCGGAGCTAACTGTAAGAATATTTGCCTGGTGTTTTTGGATCGTTTAACTTACTTGTGAAAGAATGGATCGACCACCCCCCTGTTTGGGCCGAACTGACTTGTAACATGCCTCAGACAACCAATACTAATAAGCGCAACGATGTACGCATAGAGATATCCATGTACTAACCAAAGCTTAAGAGAGCCGTGAGAACTCTTTCGAGGAAAAACGTAAACGTTTATTCATGGCTATCAGCAGCATGATCAGCGCGTCAAGCGAACAGGTTCTTGTAGGCGACACCGTCAAAAGAAGGACATAAACGTTTTTTTCCTGAGGCAACTTCTCAACTACTTTTTTAATCATAATTCAACGTCTCAGAATTCTTGTACGAATAGGCTTCACCTGCTTGATTTAACAATCACCAGAACGACCCTCAAATTCCAGACGCAGTCAACTTTTCAGTCCATGACGTCTGATTGTGGCAGGGACGGTGATTCCGCTTTCTACCTCTTTCCTTCATCCATCATCCATTCCGTCTTCTTAGTGCAATAATTCGAATACCCTCCTTTTCCTCTCTTCCAGTGACTGCGTCGCTTTTGCGGTTATCAACACATTCACCAGCTTGCTTGCCGGTCTGGTGATTTTTGCCACTCTTGGTCACATGTCAGTTGTGGCCGGTATATCGATCGACAAAGTTGCCGAATCCGGACCGGGCCTGGCCTTTGTTGTTTACCCGAAAGCGCTTGGTTTGCTTCCAGCCAGTCCATTTTGGGCCGTTTGTTTCTTCATCATGATTTTGCTGCTTGGAATAGACAGTCAGGTAAGCTGGCGGGGGTCAGTATCCATCTGATAATACGTTGGCATTCTGTGTGCATATTGTGTATAAGTCCTTGGAGGCGGACGCAACCATGAGTGTTCACTCTTGACGAAGCGATTTAGAGGAGTACCTAACACCTTGGCCACCATTTATCCCAAGCAGTTTACATTATCTAGACTCGTATTGGCATCAAAAACTGGGACCGATCACGTGGCCATCTGTCTAAAATCTATCAGTTGACAACATATTAAGCTTACGACTCTAAGACACCGCCAGGTCGACAAACTACTTCAAGATATTGGTGTTTTACACCAGACGTTTCGTGTTAAATTCTTCGTTTTGATTGTTTGTAAGAGATAACCTATTTGAAACCCAGAAATCTACTTTCCTCTATCCATTAACTGCCGTGTCGCTCAATTTTAAAACGTCCGCCTTGCGGTGAAGGGTGCACAGACGCGACACAGATCAGTGGGAGGATCGACCAATCACCTGAGGAGAACACCTGGGGCGAATCTGATCAATGGTGGTCAAACAGCACACCTGTGCCGACAAACCGGAGTCTTGGATTGTGTTAACAAGGCACCGGGGTTAGTGTTTATGTGCGGTTCCCTCCAACATTGAAATGTTGTATAGATCCCCATAATGTGCGTCAAAGCATACCCGATGAGTATGTAACCCTTGGAACACAACTTTGTGAACCCCGATAGGAACTTTGGGTTGCAAACTAGCGAACCTCGGCTGATTTGTGACCGATGAGAAAGTCATGAAAGGTGAAAATAGTAAGGAGAATAACTGGTCTGTTCAAGATGACAATTTATATTTCAGTACACATTTCAGTTAGTGATATAACATGTGAATCACAAAATGAGGTAAGCAGCTGTCTGCTTGTCAATATATATCGAAATGTTGGCAGCTCGCGTGCGTCACTTGGTCGGTGTTTGTTGATCCGCTCGCCGAGCAACTCAATTTCCACGCTCGGTGAACATACCAACAACCATCTGTTCTAAAACCAAACTGCAAAAATTGCCAAGAATAACAGATGCCTCCGCAACACACAGGGTTCACATCACACAATCGGAACCTTCAAAGTTTAAGGCAGTTGGGTGTGTACTCCCACAGTTCTATTACAATGTGAAACACTTGCGTAGCCCTCCCAGTTCCTAATGGTTTCTACTTCGTACAGTTTGCAGGCGTCGAAGGTCTGGTCACCTCCATCACCGACTTCTTTCCACGCCTGGTCCTCAAACCTCGACTGCGAATGATTTTTGTGGGATCAATCTGCGTTGCCTGCTATATGATCGGATTACCCATGATTACTAATGTGAGTTTCAGTTTCTTATCTGGTCTGTTAGATTCCATCCGCTTGCAGTGTTTATCTCCGGTTATCCCTGAGCAATTCTGTGACGATACACAGACCACGTGACTCATGAGGTCAGAGATTACGCGGTCTTGTAACCCAAGCAAAACGGAAGATTTTGGGTGTTCGGTTTGGAAAGTATGATATGGGTAACTCGTGTCATTCTTGAAACCATGTCATGTAGGACAGCTCGGTGTTACATACTGACTTTGCAAGCGAGATGTGTCAAGAAACATTTTATCGGTGCAGGTTGGTTAGTTCTCACGCAATTCGACCGAATATCTAATTCCCAAGGCCTGCAGATTCGTTGGCAACTCCCGGTTTGAGAACTGCACATTGCTAGTTGGTTCTTTGCTTTAAAGGTGTCTAAGTTAGCCCAACATCGCGAATATTATAACTGGAGCTACATATCCATCAAGTGTTTGGTTGTGTAACGGGGACTCCCATCGAAAAATGTATCCAGCGCCAGAACTTGCGTCGGTTAGGCCAAGTACGAGGCCAAGAAAAGTGACTTCTCAGGATGGGAACCGCGTGGTACCCATTGCGCCTGGTTAGGGACGTCGACAGACGTGGGGTTCTAGTTGTCAGTTTCTCTCCGGAGTCAATCAATCAATTTATCAGCTATAAACCATATCCCAAAAGCACATTCATTCCAGCTGCTAAAGTTTCGATCACCAGAAAACGGGAACGTGGAACACATGACCAAGCCTTGGAGGCGAAGGCATATCCAATTTGTTCGGAAATAGGGTAGCTATGCATCGACGGTGATAGTTTTGAGGCACGAGCGCCACTGACTGCGCGATACGGCCATTTTTGCCAATGTCGTCACCTACTGGTGATTTGAGTCTCGCGGTCCCCATCCAGGGACGCGGCAGTCGCTCAGCCGACTAAGTTTACTGGTTGGTGTTTTCGTACTTCGTTGCCAGGTCAAACATTGTCCACCTCTCGATCACACAGGGCTGGGAAAAAACTCTGTGGGGCAGACGTTCTTCTGGCATTCGGAGTACATTTCTCAACGAGCGCAACCTATAAAGCGTGAGTAATTCATTTGTCGCGGGAGAGTTCTTTCTTCCTAAGACCATCTGGCAAACCTCAGCATTACTAATCCAATGTTCCCACCAGACCTGAACATTGTTTCGGAGATACCGATGAACAAACACTGACATCATCCGTATGTCCTCTGCGCGAAGGGGCCAAGTCTCTGATCCATAAGGCAGTATGGATCGCAACACCGCGGTGTAAACCCTCCCCTTACCAGACAAGCTTGCGTCACGTCGGCGCCATAAGTGTCGGAGGTTGGTAAAAGCTTTCCTGGCCTTTCCAGTTCGAGAAATAATCTCATCTCCAGCTAGTCAACCGGAACTTATGCTGCTACCCAGGTAAACAAATTTATCTATCACGTTGGTTGGCTCCCCTCAAGCACGAAGTTTGGGTTTGATTTCACCCAGTCTTATAGCAGCACTCTACACTTTGCAGGTGTGAAGCGCATGCCAAACCATGCGGCAGAGTTATTTAGGTTATTTGGAATCGTTCGCACTTGGGAAGGATCTGAACCAAGGACAGCTACATCGTCTGCATACTCAATGTCTGTGAGAGGACATCCCGGGAGCATTTTGACCCCCGAGGTTTCAGAGGCAGGCAGAGAAATTTCAAACAGCATTTTAATAACAAAGTTGAAAAGGAAAGGGGACAGCCTTGTCTTACACCACTGGACGTGGGGAACTCAGGCGAGAGCCTCCCATACACTCGTACGCACCCACAAGAGTTGGCATACAGTGCCCTCATAAGAGAGAGAAAGTTGGAAGGGACCACTTTGATCGCTAGACATTGCCAAAGTTGCTGAAGGTCGACAGAATCAAACGTAGCTTTCAGATTTAGGGGAACGACCAATGTGGGACATCTGGAGGAGTGGCGCTTTAACAGAATTTATCTCCAGGTAAAGATATACGACCAGGGTGAAACCCAGCTTGATTCTCACAAATCTGTCTCTCTTGATAATCCATCAACCTGCGCAAAATAATGCCAGAGAGCACTTTAGATGCGACGGATACCAGGATGATACCACAATGGTCTTCACATGACGAACGGATCGCACCTCGGTGGGATGGTAGTAAGCCAGTATTCCGTCCCTTCCCCTTACACTCTTATTCCTAATTTCACAATAAAGCTTTCGAATAAATCATGGTTTTACAGAAGCGGACCATCATTCTTGAACACTAATGTAATGCTGTCGATGATCACGATAATCCACCAAGAATATCTCCAAGAAAACTCGTGATTACATTTCCAGGAAACACGTGACTAGGAGTGTAGAGTTGAATATATGAATTGCCCAACTTCGTCCTTTGTGGACGTCCAATCAAAAACTCATTGACGAAAAGTTCACGCCGAGAACATTTTTTTTGAAATCTTCCATTATTCTCAATATTTGGAGTTGGCTACCTATCAGACGGAATGAAAAAAACAATGATTAGTGTTGAGATAGGGGTCGGGTCTTACCCTGCCAGTGAAACCATTCCATACTGAAAAGCCAAGAAGCACCGTACAGCAGGTCCATCTTCAGTAGTTTGCGTCTGATGAAAGTGATAGATTTTCGAACCAGTGACCTTTCGGCCCGTGTCTCTACCCTTAACCTTTCGACCACGAGTGGCTGATCAGCTGTGTGAATAGCCCAGGACAGGACAAAGAGCCGCTCATCCTTCGATCACGTGAGGCGCATCAGGTTGCTGATCAGCGGTTCGTGGGTGGAAAGTCGCGGGTTCAAATTGCTCTCAGTTTCCTGATGATCCCTGAAATGAAACAGGTGTACACTGCTTCTCGGCTTTTCAACGTAGAGTGGCTTCGCTGACAGAAATAATTCTCAACTGGAAATTGCGAAATCTCCCCCGCAACCACCATTAGTCAATTTCTTTCAATGTAGAATAGCAGCGAGATGTACAAACTACGCAAGTGCCAAAACACATCAAAGTAAAACGGGTTTTGCAAACTGCTGTCGGTTCGCCCGCTCTTGTCTGTTCACCTATCGGCGAATAGAAGGTACAAGTCGATACTGTATAAGCGTACGATTGAGTCACAGGGTTCTGGGTAAATGCAGTGCCCGATTGCGGTTTTAATGAAGCCAATGGCCTCGTCTTAATCGTTCAGTCATTAAACTTCAGGAGGGCTCAACAAGATTGTGTCTTCCACTTATTGCGACGACTTTAAAGATAGCGAAAAGGTCAGCTTGTTACTCAAAACAGAATAGGTGCCTTGTAATTGAAGGTGAAAAATTTAAGCCGAGTAGACATTCTGTTTTCTGGTTTCGCACAGATGCTAGGTGTGATATATGGTAGTGTTGAAATATTGGTAGCTCGGGTGAGTTTATTGGTTGTTGATCAGGTGGCTGTTGATCTGTTTGCCGAGCTTGTCAATTGGCTTGCAAACGTTTCGTCACCAAACGAGGACAAGTTGGGTGGGTATTTCTTCCTTGCCTGCGTGCGTTTATATAGCATTCGAAGGTTATTTGTTATCTTTTGACGTGATTGGCTACTTGAAGTGTAACGAATTTGGGGAATCCATTGGTCCATTTGTTATCACAAGATCACGGTATACGTTTTCACTTCAGTCAGGGGATTCTGGAACGCTTATCAGATAGTTCGTCCTATGTGTAAAGTCAGTCTATGACGAAATGCACCTTACAGTCGTTGCATTCTCATTGAGAATTGTTTGCAGTGGTCAGCTTCCGAAAGTTCAGGAAGTCTCTGCTCGGCGACCTCTTGGTTCGGAGTTTGAAAAATTAGCCATTCGACCACGGGCCTCTGATCACTAGGAAGACACTGAGATAAAGCTATTCATCCTCCAATCAATGGACTGACATCACGTGATCACACGTGCTGCTCGGTCCCTCGATCAACGAGTTTCGCTCATTGATTGAAGTCTGTTCTTCCTCCGAGCTACGCGTACATTTCTGATAGGCTGAGATCAGGTGCAGAAAAGCCATGAAGCACTCTACAGCTGTTGATTCTTATTGTGAAAGACTGATATCACGTGATCACACGTGCTGCTCGGTTCCTCGATCAACGAGTTTCGCTCATTGGTTGAAGTCTGTTTTTCCTCCGAGCTACGCGTACATTTTTGATAGGCTGAGATCAGATGCAGAAAATCCATGAAACACTCTACAGCTGTTGATTCTTATTGTGAACTGTCATCAGTGCATATCTCAAGTCTAGGTGCAAGCTGATTACACTGGTAATCAGCCGCTCTTAAATGAATGGTTAACCCCGAGCCAGGTCATGAATCCAAGACATCATGGAGTTCTTTTAGATTCACACCCCTGATGATTCTCAACAAAGATGAATCAATTGCACCTTGCTTTTTGGCTTTTCACCATTGACTGGTTTCACTTATGATATAAAGCCCCCGATAAACACTCTTGTATTTCCCTTGTTCTGTTTACCGCCTGTCACGACGATAATGAAGCAGTCATGGGCCATAAGCGCTTGTTTGATACCCCCTTCTGTCCGATTTCAGGGTGGTATGTACGTGTTCCAGTTGTTCAATCATTATGCCGGGAGTCTCATTATCCTGTTGACCGCTTTCTTTGAATGCATCGCTGCGGGTTACGTCTACGGTAAATGAAGTTTTTGCTCTTTGGGGTCCTTGAATTTTTACCACTACCTATCATGCCATTCTGTTTCGAAGCTTCACAATGGTCGTTTGATATGCATGATAAGAGTGGACAAAGAAGCCAACCAGAAATATCGATTGGTGGTTGACTGAACATGAATAAGGATCGCGAAGAAATGTCACGTGACAGCTGCCAGCTCATCAGAGTTGATTCAGTTAGATTATCTCCCTACTTGAGGAACTGTCTAGTGGATAGGGCAAACTGTTTTCTGACGGGAATGTATCTTTTTGGGGCGGGGAGAGAGTCAACCATCACAATATATTTTTGCGGTCTCCCAAGTAAATTCAGTTATAAGTGCGATTTTTCAATGTATTTTTCACAAATTTTTGGGAACAACATTGCAGTTTACTTTCACATGGACTTTTTGGCAGATCACGTGCGTGTTCATTCAATTTTGATATTTTTCTTTGGTATTTGCCAAGTATTACCAACCAAACTCGTGATACTGCGTTCGGGTTTACTGATGAACTTAACTGGATGACCTTCGTTTCCTAACTCGTCCCCACCATGTCCAGCTGGTGGACCATTAACCGCACAATGCTCTTAGCTGTAAGACCTTCACGAGTGGAGTGAAACTTTTTGCTCTAGAATGTTGCACTTTGTCGCGTATGTGCCCAAACTAAAATCGGTCCTAATCTACGTTCATATTTTTGCTGTCACCAAATTTTGTTCTCCACTGAAGCAATCATACATCTGGCGGAAAAGTCTGGTGGAATAATTTCCCAGCATCGTTGAGACCCCGGGATGTCTAAATGGGGCTCGAAAGTTTGGACTGATACTCTGAACTCACTTGCCCGATTGCTTTGGTCTATCAGGGAGACGTCATAGCTTTCGAAAATTCAATTCCATTATGCGAATACTGGGGGCCGTCCAGCTGTACTAAATACCGTGCTTTTTGAAAATTATACTGGCAGGCGGGTCTCAACCAAATTCGTTTCTCCAACGTGTCAGACACACCTAGGTTAAAGGTACGGGCATACCGGACTGTAGGCAGATCTACATCATTCTCAAAAGTGGGGATTCCACAAGCAGAATGGATAAAGTTTGTCGCTGTCCTTGGGTAACTCGGCAACTATCAATCTGATTTTCAGTGGCGCTTCGTATTACGGTTGTTAGACAGGTTGGTTAGACAGGCCTTCCACTCAGGGTCACAATCCTGTTGTTTGAGTAACCGATCGGCAGACCAATGCGTTGGCACGAGAACCCAGAATCAAACATGTTCATCATGATCTGAGAGCTTGGGCTTGAGAGGTCTTGAAAACAAGAGTAGTGCATTGACAGCGGTTGAAGGATACCAAATCCAGAGTCCAATGTGATACGTAGGCCAGACTTGCGTACTATATTCCCTATAAAGGAATGTGTCAGTTTGAATCGGTCTTTTTTGACCTCTTCTTAGAGCATCCCCACTTGGTAGTGGGGCACTCCCCTGAAAATCGAGGTTCACGAGGTCTGCTCCCGGAGAATGTCCTCTTTATTCTAGCTTTTTCTGCAGTATTTATTTTCCTTGCAATTTTGCTATTTTTTCGCGGTATACACGCTGATAATGTGTCGGAATACTGGTAGCTCAGGTGCCTTCGTTGATGAAGGATCAGGTGGCTGTTGGTCTGTTCGCCGAGCCCGGTAACTGACTTGTGCTAATCTGAGGAGGTCTTACTTATAAGTACTCCATGTGCTTTAAAACCTGACCAACTTGGTGACCTGCTCACCTGGCCTGATAAAGCTTTTGTGTCAAAAACAAAACTTTGCCAACCGCCGATCGTCTGCCAGTCCCTTCCGGGACAGATGGAAAATTGTCTTGAATAGTGGCTCTGAGTTGACGACTAACAAGCTGAGTTGAAGCTCAAAGTTTGCAGCAAAAAATGTGCTTGATTTTTGCACTCATTTGATTTTCAAGTAACCAAACGCAAAGCCTTCGTATACCAGCTTTTAGCACCATATTTTCGACTATTCCACGTCTTTCATAAAAGTGATTAAAGACCGTGTCTGTACCGATTTGGTTTCATTGGGTCAAACAGTTCAGTGTGAAACTATCGGTTTACTGGAACACACCGGGGAAGAGCACCGGTGAACTCATTGTAAATCTCCAGACAGAGTGAAGTGCGACGGTATGATAACGAATGGTAGATAATGAACTTACCGCCGCAGATATCTGTGACCAATTAACTTGGTTCTTTGAAATGAAATATCATCTATCATTCTGCTCACAGTTACCAGGCCACTTTCGTTGCACCAGCAAACATGACATCGTCGCTTAATTCCATGCATCTTCGGGTAGTAGGTTCTGAGTGTATCTGGTGAACGGGGTGGGGAAGGGGTTCGAGTCCGTCTGATGTCCTGCGGAATCGGTCCTGCCCTTTTGTTCATTCAGCCATGCCCCTGTAGCTACCCCGGTATTGCTGGCTTACCAGAAGATTTATTACCAAAGCTTACCTACCCAGAGAAGACCCTTTCGTAATTGAACTGTGAAACATTAGGATAAGAACTGACTAGCAACTACGCTGACACTAGAAGGTCAATAAAAACAATTGGAAGAGGTTCCTTGTCTAAAATGACGGATTAAAGCTTCAAAAGGGAATTGTGTGGAATTCAGACTGGATAATGGGGAGAAATCTTTTGTGCGTTGCCTTGCTCAACCGTTGTTCACCTTCGGAACAAACTCAATATGCCCCAACTTGCGCCACTTCCCCAAACATGTTCCGAAGAAATTACTAACCAGTATCTACCAAATGAACCAACACATTGTGTCAGTCATCATTTTCTGTGTGCATTTATTGTTCAAGACAGAGCAACATGACGGAGCGTTGAGTAGTTTGGACTGTCATTTACCATCCACGAGGGTGGTTTCCCCCCAGAGGAATTCCCGTTTCAACCGTCCATTTAGTGCATACATGTTGGAAGAGCGCTGCCACCGTGTATAGACGGGTAAGAGGCCAACAAATTGAAAAGTTTGACAGTGATCGGTCTGTCTAACCACACAGACCAGCTGGCCACGAAACCGCAGTGCTAATTCGGTCATTTTTATCTCATTTCAAGGTGCGAGGAAGCTGGGTCGAAACATGAAATCAATGCATGGGTGGGGATTGGGACACTTACCGGTGGCATTCTGGTGCGTCATCACTCCCTGTTTTACGCTAGTGAGTTACTTTTGTTTGGTACCTACGAAACAGATATACTACTCACATTGTGCAATCGTGAAAACTTTCCTCAGAAGAATGAGTTTCAAAACAGAAGGAAAGCCTTTTCATTCGAGACACACTTCACGAGTTTGCTGAGAACTCTTCGATCGCCCATGACTGATTTTGCTTTCCTTGCAATCTTAGAGTTTTCTTCAGTCTTACATCCTGCTTCGTCATCAAATGCTACGCAACTGTCGAACCAAACTCATCCCTAAATGAACTTGGTGTTCACTTGAGACTCAACTGACTCTCAGGTGAATCAGTGCAAAGCACGAATGAGACTTGAGCTCGGTTAGAATGTAAGTTTGACAAAAAAAGGGAATTTCGCCAGCTAATGAGTTTATGAGTGCACAGGTGGCGGTAGCCATAATACAAATCAGAAGGTGCATGTGCACTAATAGAGGTTTTAGCATGGTTGCGATACGTATAAAAATAAATACAGTGTGAAATGGGAGCGAGTCAAAAAGGGAAATTATCGTATATGAGAGTCCCTTGGTGGAAGTCCGGACGGCGGGAACGTGTTTTTCTCCGCAGTTCGACTGCTACACGTACTCCATGGTTGTCCGTGGACTTGTGGA
>NW_008752062.1:262071-269128 GCF_000715545.1 Opisthorchis viverrini | reverse complement strand
TTTATGTAGGTCCCAGTGCGTACACGTGGGCGCGTCGGCACATGAGTGTTGCTACGCTGACTAGGCGGTGCAGACAATCGATGTCCGATGAGTCAGCTTAATGCGACGTGTTTGTGCGTATGAGCAAAAAACAAGCCTCGCGATCCAGTGAGCGACTGGGAGTTGAGCAGTCAAGTATGTGGGTGACTGGGTCGCTACAAGTTCCAAGAAGGATGAAAGTGTTCGTAGTGTCGAATTTCTTACGGAAATCTTGTGAGTACAATGCTCCGTCAGCAAAATACACTGCCATATCTCAACCATCGTACTAAATGAACTATGAGGTGACCTTTTTGAAGCACTTTCCGTTAGAAGGAGACAGATTCAGCTGGATTTCATTTGAATTTGAGTTTAACTTGGTAAAACTAAGTTACTTAGCCTCCGAAAACCTTTCCTCAATAAAATTGTAAATAAAATGATACTGGAGGTGAGCATCTACCACCATCTAAGTGGCTTTGTGTCCTGAAGAGTTTTCAGGCTTCTAATTCAAATATGGGGAAGTTTTAGGATTGGAACATGTCATGGAAGCAAATAAACCACTTGTTTGTCCTACATCAAATCTGCCGAACATCTTTCTTTGCAGATAGTCTTCATCATCAGCGTGGCCGTGTATGAAGAGTTAACCTACAGTCGGTCGACACAGACAGAAGTCTACGAGTATCCAGCGTGGGCTGTGCTGGTCGGTTGGATGTTGGCTAGTTGCAGTGTCTTCATGATCCCCATTGTGATGGTCATTCAAATCATTCGGACACCGGGCTCATTTATTCAGGTGTGATTTGCGCTATCAAAACATCCCTGTGTTTGAATATTTCTATCTACAAATCAAACCTCATTAATGAACGAACGCCATTCAGTTTCAATTTCAGTCGGTTTAACGCGTGTGTCAACCATAGCGGAATAATCAAAGGAGACTGAGTTGCATGCTTACGCCGATCTCAGTCTACTTGGGGTCGAAATGAGCTGTGAGGGTGCACAGTGTGAAAGCAGTCCAATCGGTATGCATGAACCCGGTGCGCTTGGTTTTCCGCAGGGAAATATACTACTACCGCCTTTTCAAGTAGCTAAACATTGCGGCAGCTCAGTGCAGGCTTGGCTCGAAGTTAAGGTTGCGTAATCGCAACAGGAAGGTCATATGAACATCAGGAAGAGAAAATGTGTCCGAATAATCAGGATTGTGAATATCCCAAGCTTGCTGAGACTAAAGACTGGTTCTGTCAGTATTAATTTTGCCGTTGGCTATTCTCCTTCTTAGTATTGTCTCTATGCGTGAGGAGTGATGCGTGTAAGACAGATTTTCCGCAACAACAGTGCTTCTTTATCATGTTCTTGCGGGTACACATCTGATTTCTTGACGGTCAGAAAAGCTTGGTTTTCCGCAGGGAAATATACTACTACCGCCTTTTCAAGTAGCTAAACATTGCGGCAGCTCAGTGCAGGCTTGGGTCGAAGTTAAGGTTGCGTAATCGCAACAGGAAGGTCATATGAACATCAGGAAGAAAAAATGTGTCCGAATAATCAGGATTGTGAATATCTCAAGCTTGCTGAGACTAAAGACTGGTTCTGTCAGTATTAATTTTGCCGTTGGCTATTCTCCTTCTTAGTATTGTCTCTATGCGTGACGAGTGATGCGTGTAAGACAGATTTTCCGCCACAACAGTACTTCTTTATCATGTTCTTGCGGGTACACATCTGATTTCTTGACTGTCAGAAAAGCTATATTTTCGACCGAAATCTTTCCCCATGTTACCTGAAAGACAAAAGCTGTTGTAGTCGACAAGTCTTGTTTCTCAGTGTTTGTTGTAATTCATTTGTTCCACTAACGATCACTCCTGATTCTTTCTTTCCACTTTACAGCGAATTAAAAAGTTGTGCAGGCCACAACTTCCCGAAGAAGTACTTGCTCGGATGGAAAACAACCTCAATTCACAAGAATTTGTGCAGGAATGTACATCGGGTATGACTGCTGTGTTTCCCGTCCCTTTTGGCTCCACTGCAGTTTACAGTCAAATTTTGAGAATTTCACGGTGCATATAAGCGAAAATCGTTGGGGGCCTGGAACGGTTAGCGTTAAACTGAAGCAAACACCCACCCACATGGCAACTCAGATATTCTCAGCGGAAACTGACAACAATTAGGCCAATTGCAGGGACTAACTGTACCTTGTTGCACATTCTGGGATCTCTAAATTGTTATTTAATAGATGCAGACTTCTTTGGATAAAAGTTCGTTAAAACATCTACGAGTTAAAAATACCCCACTACTTACATTGTATAAGTAGCTTCAAAGAAAGAAAATGTTGTTTGTGGTTCATCTAGCTTGGACTCTCGGGACAGTTAGCTTCTCTGTAGCCCTTATTCCATGCTGTTGGGAAGTAGGCATAGGGACGGATAATCTATTCGATACGTCGACCTTGAAAGTGCTGGAGAAACCAAGCCATCACCTTACTACGACGTCCAAATTTATCGAAACATCACTACCTATAAAGTTAATCATACCAGGAGATAGGAATTTGTTCAAGCGAATTCAGAGGCCCTTTTTTGTTATTCAGTATTCTTAACTGGTCTCCCTAAACAGTTAAAACTGATGTTCAAAACTACTCCACCTGTTTGACCTTGAGCGGTGGGAAAATGGGTGTCTCTTCACGGGAAAACCAAAACCGTTCATCATCATTTTCATCGTGAATAAAAATGCTGTTCAGAAATTATCGTCTGTGAGGGAGGATTCACAAAAATTTGTCTGGTGGCCAGCATCTATGAAATTTTATTCCTCGTTGATTGTAGATAACCCTGAGGACAAATCAACAAACACCCTGGTGGTAAACGGGTTCGCGTTCCATTCAACCCTGCCAAAGGGAGAATCAAAGTCATCTAGACACTGAATTTCTATAAATTGAACATATTATTCGGAAGGAAACATGTAGCCATTTTCAATGAAACTACAATCAACGAATCGCCAAATGTAAACAAAAAACAAAATAATGAACGTTTCAAAACTCCCCATTTCTCCCACTTTGAGTTTACCCGATTTTTACTATCGGTGTAATCATTTTAACCCCTTCATATGCTTTTTTTCGGTCATTCTGTTGCCACTTGCTTGTGGTGTGCAATCTTTGGCCGGTCAACTATTGTGGTTCCGTATATGCTACTATCGGTGTAATCATTTTAACCCCTCGATATGCTTTTTTTCGGTCACTTGCTTGTGGTGTGCAATCTTCGGCCGGTCAACTATTGTGGTTCCGTATATGAAAATATGTTTCTTCCAATTTCTGGTATGTTCCCGATCTTTTCCTCGATAACATCATGGTAACCTGTTTGGTGCGTTGACTGAAGTGGAAAGCGGAAACCAATGTGCGTTGCTTTGTTGTTGGACTTCAGGGGTTCAGTCTCTTTAAAAGTTCAGAGGTTTTGCTTACTATTCTCTTTCGGAAGTAGTCAGTTGTGAAAACTTAGTCCCTCATGATGTTTACCGCGACTCAGCTGGGGTTACGCGACTGAGGACCCCAATTCACAAATATGGTGCTGTTGACCCAAAGGTTACCTACAATCTTGGCTCAGTAGGTTCACGAAAGGTCACATGGTCTACTAATTCGATTTCTAAGGAAAGCACAGATCAACGGCAGACACAGCTAAACTCCCGCGGACTTTCTTTTTTTATTCTTCTCATTAATGTACTGTACAAAGATCCCTATGTGTTGGTAGAGTATTCGAGATAGGGCGGTATATTTCATCGAAGAACGCCATAGATGAAATCCAGCTGCAAAGCAGAAAGCTGTTTTGAGTGAGCGAAGTTCAAGAGGTTTGTACTATTCTGGGCTTAGGTAGAACATCGGGTTGACGGACATTCGGAGGACCGTTTAGAGCAGTGCACCCCAACATCATCGTCATCATCATCATCATCATCATCACCATCGGTGCTCAACGCCGATGCTTCGCTGCCATCACCTGGGTCGAGCATTCCTCTTGAGCACAGCTCGCCGACTTCAATAGTCTGTACCAGCGAGCAAGCGTTAATCAGTTGCCCATCTGGCTTGAAGTCTAAACTTGTGTCAGTTGGCCTGAGGAAGCTTTTTGTCACAGGCGGAAGGTTGCCCAGAAATTAATCTATCGATTTTCAATTTACCTGTACAGCAGTTTGGTTTTCACGGAAAAGGAGACTCACCTGGAACCCAGCTGAATTTCTCGTCTATCATGTGATCTCCAACTGAATGTGCTGCACCAAGTTCAGTTAGTATGCCGTATCGCAAAACATCATGTAGACGCAATGCGTTACCCATACTGTTACTGAAGAGTTTTTAGCAATCTTATCAGTAGTACATTACGTCTACAAGATCTACCGATTGTCTTTCACACTTTTCTGAAACGAAGTCTTAGGCATCGTCCTCATCATCATCGACAGCATGACATCAGTGTTCAACACCGATGCTTCACTGCCGTACAACCATGATTTATTTGGAAGCCTTATTGTGAAGAAAACAGTAAAAGTGAACGGGGGAGGGACTTAGTACTAGCTTAACACAATCATTCCGAGGTGCCTATACTTCCAGACACCCATTAAGGCGATCTGGATAGAAAATGACAACAAGAACGCCAATGACATCGGTTGGCAGCCATAAATTGTGGCACCTCCAACCAGGCACAGTGAGGATCACGCAGTCTCTATCCTAGAAGGCGAGTAGCACCGACAGCACCCAAACGTTTCGTGATTTCTTTCATACTTCACCGCCAGGTCAATGGTTGGCCAGCTTTTTGCTTCCGCCACTCTGAGTTGGGCATGGAAACAGCACTCTCAACCGCAACCCTTGTTACCCAACCAGCAGTGGTGTTATTCATGCGATGCTTTTCAGCAGTGCTTTCACGGCACTGACCGTAGAGCATACTGTGCCCCATTTGGTACAGAACTTGGAGCTATTCAAAAGGGGATGTTCGGCTTCCCTATTTGTCGTCCAGATCTGAGTAGAACCGGTCCGAAATACACTTAACCTGCACATGAACAAACACAGATCGATGAGAATGTCACTCTCTGGCTTGCTTCTCTTACTTAATGGAACTCACCATATCTATGACAAACAGCTAATGTCTTGGAACATCTTCAGCGACCCCAGTGCGTGTGTGCGCTAGAAATTAACACATGGTTGACATAAAATCACTGAGGACATCAATGGGACTGAGTGACGTCAGCGGTAAAAAAAATTTTAAAAATCCTTCAACTGTAACACCCTTTCGGTGTCTAGCTGCTGTGCCACTCGAAAGAAGGACGGGGGCTGGAAAACTGTCAGGATGCTCAAGTCTTGACAGGAGAAGTCAAGACGAAGGGGTCGAGTTCGAACCATGGACCATTCGGTCAGTAAACTCGCGCTCTAACCACTGAACCATCTCGTCATCAGTAACATCAACGTTAACCGTTGGGCATTAATTCGGCACTTCTGGTTAGTGGGAGCGGGATCTTGGTGCGCATTGGCTCTCTGAAACTTGGGTTCGATCTTAGGAATCAGCCACTATTTGTTCGCTGCTGACTCATGCAAAGCAATGGTCCACAAATATAAGACACTATCGGGGTAAGAAATCTTTGAAGGGCAGAATATCGCCACTAGATATCATCATCATCATCATCATCATCGACAGCATGATTGCAATGTGTAGAACTGATTGACCGCTGCCGTACGACCATGATTTATTCATTTAACAGTCTTATTGTGAAGAAAAGAATAAAAGTGGACGATGAAGGGTTTTAAAGCCAGCTTACCACGATCATTCCGATGAGCCTACTCCTCCATGCGCTTATTCAAGTATTCTGAATAGAAACTGACGACGAGAATGCCACTGCAATACCACAGTCGTGTCTTGCGGCTTCTCCAACCAGGCTAAAGCCAGCTCACCACAATCATTCCGATGAGCCTACACCTCCATGCACTTATTCAAGTATTCTGAATAGAAACTGACGACGAGAATGCCACTGCAATGCCACAGTCGTGTCTTGCGGCTTCTCCAACCAGGCACTGTGGGGATTGCGCGGTCCAGGAAGTCGAATAGAACCGACAGCGCCCAAAAACCTCACAATCTCTTTCATACCCCTCTGCAAGCTCAAGGATTGGCCACAACTCTACTTTTGTCGCTCGGAATTGGGCACAGAAACATCACGCTCTTCGGCAAACGATGGTTTAGCATATGCAACACATGTCCCAACAAACGCAGCTTCTGGCACTGGACACATTGTTCCATGGAAGTTCCCGTTTCACAACCGAAAATCCCATTTCTAATTGTCTCATTACGGATACGCCGATACAAGCTATGGTTCTGAGACAACGATTGTCGAACATCTGAAGACGTCTCATTGCCGCTGCTCAAACAAGCCAAGTTTGACAGTCATAAAACAGCCTGCACTGTAGCTTGATACATACGTCCCTTCAGATTCAGGGATACACCACTTTGACGCCATAGGTGTCTCAAGTTAGCAAACGTGGCCCAAGCCTTGCAGATCCGTGCATTGGTCTCATCCGTCACAATACAATCAGAAGCAATACAACATCCAAGATACGTAAACGCTCCACAACTTCGAGTGGCTCTCTCCAGATTGTAAGTGGCGTGTTCACTGACTGCATGTCCACTCCACAGACCTTATATTTTGCGGATGCAAAGTGCATACCAAAGGACGGGATGACTTTGGTCAGTTCGTCCAAGAATCCTTGCGTCTTTTCCTCCTCTTCGAACATGAGAAGGATGTCGTCTGCATATTCCAGATCGACAAGATTTTCTTCACAGGCTATTTGAACACCAGGGTTCTGGAGACCCTCCAGCGTTCGTCTCAGTATTTCATCAATCACGAAGTTAAAAGGAACGGAGAGAGTGGCCATTCCTGACGGACATCGTTTTGTGTGCGGAAGCTTTTAGAGAGCCCGCCGTACACTCTCACACGTTCGGAAGTCCGAGAATACAAAGAACGTATTATGTTTACAAACTTCCGGGGCATTCCTTGGTGGGCAAGCGTCTCAAGAAGAACAGACCGATCAACCGAGTCGAATGCG
>NW_008752062.1:257682-262025 GCF_000715545.1 Opisthorchis viverrini | reverse complement strand
CCGACTCTTCCCAGTTGTCTGGGACAGACTCCTTTTTCCAAATGCAAGCAAACAGATCAGACAAGCACTGACTGAGGACTTCGCCCCCATCTTCGAACAGTGTGGGTGAGAGATCATCCGGATCAGAGGCTCGGTGGCGCTTGGGAGAACATATGCAGTCGTAAACCTCCGAGGCCGTAGGTAGTTCCACGTTCACCGTCCAGGGTTCTACGTCACCTGTGGGCTCCATACGGGTGCCAGCTGGTGACCATGGCAATTGTTGTTCGAATTATTCGGCCCATCGGTCGAGGCGTCCTTCTTTATTCAAGATGTTCAATCAGTTCTGGTCCTTGATGGTTTCTCACAGAGGTAGTGTCCGGAGGCCGGTCGCTTGGATCAACTGAAATAATCTTCGGGCATTGCCGGCTTTCTGGGCCTCTTCCGTTTCTTTGACTTCTGTGTCCACCAGACTTCACCGTCTGCTCGCACGCTCACTTCCGCTTGACATCTGATAATTCGTCGAGTTACGTTATGTTTGGGACCGGCTGGAATATTTCTTCGAGATGTAAGCAGTACCAATTTTGGGTCTGGTATCCGGTGCTTGAGTGAACCTGGTCAATTTTATAGATGCACACTGCTTGTTGATCTTATTAGTGCACAGGTGATGATATCCATATGCAAATCAGGTGTATGCACTATTAAAAGTTTTTAGTATGATTGACAGTTGTTTACAGAAAAGATTTGCAGCATGTATAAAACAAAGGCAATATAAAATGTGGAGCAAGTCAACAGGAAACTTATTGTGTGTGAGTTCCTTGGTAGAAGTCCGGACAGCGGGAACGTGTTTCCTCCGCAGTTTGGCTGCTTCACGTATTCCATAATTGTGCGTGGATTTGGAGCGCTTGGCTGACTCCTTGCTCCCTGCGCGCGCGCGAGTCTATGTGCGCTGACTGCATTCGGGTCCGTTTGCGCGTACTTGGGCGCGTCAGCACGTGAGTGGTCGGTACGCTCACTAGACGGTGCAGACAATCGGCGTCTGATGAGTCGCCTTAATGTGACGTGGTTGTGGGCATGATGAAGAGACAGGTCTCGTGATCCAGTGAGCGACTGTGGGCTGAACAGTCAAGTGTATGGGTGACTGGGTAGCTGCAGTTTCTCATCGTATGCTGACTTTACATACATGATGAAATCTCGCCGAAATTTGCAACGTTAATCTGCATAACTTTGCTCCCGTCATTGCATGGAGACAGAAGTATAAAAGTACAGGTTTAGGGAGAGCAAATGCCCCCCAATTGTCCAAAATATTGCGAGAAGTTGTCGAAATCGAAAGGAATATTACTGCCTATGTTCAAGAGACTCACAAAGCATCATGCGAAGGGGTTGGTACTATTTCGCTTAAGTGAGATTCTACACATTGTACTCCGTTCCCATTACAAAAGCTAGTACACACAAGGTAATGGAAATGAACTCCGAAAAAACTGCATGCACATTTACCGTCTATAATTATTCCATCCCTGTGAAGCATTCTCGATATCCGATTGATCATCAAGCCTCTGGTAGCCACATTTTTGCCGTAATCCTATAGTATTTTGTAGTCAAGCAATTATTCACGCTTCATGAAATTTGAGAAGAACCATGCAGACACATTAACAGTCGCAGGTGCACCTTGAGTTCAGAGTTGGCAAATGTTTAGCACAATATCAAAAGTTGTTATCCGCCGTTATAAACGAGCTCGGAACTTTATTCAGCCCGGTGCGGAATCACGTCTTCAGTGCCTCACAGTTCCTGCCCTGGCTAAATAATGGAAAGTAATTGTTCAACTGTAGCACCCTTTTGATACCTTGCTGCCATGCCACCCGCACGACAGCTGAGATTCTGCTAGGTTTCTCTAACCTAGATGGTAGCAGTCGAGGTGTCAGGGTTGAGTTCGAACTAGGGGCCTTAACCACTGAGTTACCACGAGCCACGAGTGTCCACACAAATGGAGGGAAAACTTGTATCTCCAGCAGGAACAGTGTTGCACTGGTGGTACTTTTCCGCTATCAGTAGTCTGATACTTAGATAAAGCAATCGTGAAATTAAACTTTTGGTTGGACAGAATAACAAAGCAGCGAGAACTCCACATGAAAATACAGTTAACCCTCTCGACGATTGACGTCCACAGAAGAAAAGTCTGAGGTCGACTATAGACAAGATGAACTAACCACCGTTGTAAATCACAATCTTGGGTGTAGCGCCGCCGGCTGTCAACATTTAAGGACGAAGCTCACTCTGTCAAAGGTATCCTAGTCACATGTATTTTCATGTTTCTTTCACACAAATTCGTGTGGCGTGTGGACTTACGACGGTAGATGACACCTCAGGAAACACAATACTAAAGTGTGAAACGGTATACATTCGTGACTAAATCGATCACTCATTTGTTCACTTCCGGTCGGCGTGTGTGAGACGGAGTCGTGTCTACAGCCGTTGACTCGGTTCGGAAAATTGGTAAACAGAATAATCGATGTCGCGGGAGACTCATCTGGAACCCAGCTGAATCTCTCGTTTCTTAAAAGATTATTGAAAATGGAGTCAGATTTGGAGATCATCTGGCTGGCACGTTTGGTCTGTTTGAAAGCCAGGAGTGTTTTTGGGTCGATGGTGGTGGGGAGGGAGAAGAGATTACTTCTAATAGAGATTTCGTCCTGTCAGTGAAGCCACTCTATGAAGGAAAGCCAAGAAATAGTGCACAAATGTTTCATCCTTGTCCGGTATCATTAGCAGTTCGCATTTTCACGAACTACCGGAGAATTTCGAACACGCGACGTTACGGCCAGTCGTCTAACAATTAACCGTTCGGGTGTGAGCAGCCGGTCAGTAGTGTGTGTTTAGCTCTTACTAACTTCGGACCACGCTAACTTGGTATTTGTCACTCTATCCAGAACGAGCACCTTTCTCAGATTCTCCAGGCTTTAAAACTGTGTCAACTGTTGTACTCTAACGAGTATTGGTGCTCTGTAGGTAGTGAGAAGGTTGCAACAGTTGAGATTTCACACTGCAACTGAAACCAGTGTGTGCTGAAAAGACAAAACGGACATTTCATCTTCTGCACCCTGATGGGAGTCCTCAGCGGTGCACAGCTCACAAATCCCTTGAGCGATTCAAACGTGCAATCTTACGGTTGAATACTAAGCCAGTGAGCCAAGCCCGATACGTTGCTTGATGGATGTGCACTCGGACGATGGAAAGCACCAAAGTCACTAAATCGCTCAGTCTGTCGTCAGACAGTCAGTATTTTGGTCACGCTAGGTTTGGAATCATGCTGAGCGGTTACATCGTCCGTTGGAGAGACGATAAGTGAACTACTCGGCCTCTTCTTGGATAAGAGGAATTTCGTATCATATCTTGGCTGACGGAAACTAACCTAATGAGTAGTCTAGAAGACAACCCTGTCAAAAGGGCTCACTTGAACGGAGTACTATTATGTAGACGTGAAGCACTATTTTTGAGGTTGCTGGAAGCTCTTCGACAGCCCGCGACCGGTTTCGCTCTTCTTGGGGCTCATCAGGTAGGCGCAGTCCCCGAGTTTCCATCAACCTTGTGTTGTACTTGAAACCAAACTGCACGAAATTACCGCCGACCTGATGAGCCTCAAAAAGGGCGAAACCGTTCATGGGCTGTCGAAGAGTTTTCAGCAACCTTGTGAGTAGCTCCCTTCAGAACTAATACACTGATTTGCACATCAGTTTGGTGTTGCCGGAAGACTCACCCGGAACCCAGCTGTTCCATACTTATTTCGTCTAAGTGCAGGCAAACTGGAATGGTGTGCAACAAGGGAAGTTCATGCGTGCGGTTTTTTTACTGGCCATGCGATCATACGTTTCCACTTCAGACCACCGTCAACAACCAAGCAAATTCAAGGGTAAAGTTAACGCAACTCAATCCACCTTCACAATGCAAGGTTTTTCGTAGGCCGTGCTGTTTCACCGACCCAGTTCACCGAAAGCTACCTTGTTCCACAAACAACACACAAACTTAGATATGCTCATGTATGTTCAGATTCGATCGATAAAGCGAACGAAACGTGTCTTATTGAATCTAACTTGACGCCTTGCTAATGCCCTTATTCTCTTGCTTACTCCGCTGGTGTACGTATCGATCTGTACCTGTTTTGCTCCTGTGTAATCGCCACTCACCTTGCCGCAAAAGTTCCTCTGTGTCCGACACTGGTACACTAGGGTATCACTGATCTTATCCGCACGTTTTTGGGCCCATCTGCTGGGCCTCTCTGACCTAGCCTGTCGCGGTTTCCTTGTGATTCCTTAGCCAATCAGAATCACGAGACTGGCCTCGCGAGTGAAGGCCACCCACGCTACCACGCC
>NW_008752062.1:255625-256390 GCF_000715545.1 Opisthorchis viverrini | reverse complement strand
AAGATCACAGGATCTTTCGTTGCGTCAAGCGCCCTACCTCACCCACTCGGAACACCATTCAAAAGACCACTGGAACCTTTTCGACAACAGAAAACGGGTTCCGCCTTTCCTATTCGGACTCATCAGCTGGGCGCAGCCCCTGGTTCAGACCAACCTTATGATCTCCTCGAACCCCGAATTGTAAGTAATCTGTTAAATAAAGTCATCTTCATACTACTCGTGTTTATAGGTCATATTTAGCTGAATCCCAGCTATATCTCGTGCTTGTGATATTCTTCAATCAGATGTGTTGAACAGAGGCCATCCCATGTTTCAGTTGATGAGATTTTTGGGATAGCGCCAAATATTTTCCTGACCGAACACTACTCCTGAGGTTGCCAAAACAAGTCGAAGAGTTTTCAATATCCTTGTGAGTAGTGTGTTCCTTGGAGAAAATGTGCTGTGATATTTTGAATGTCATACCACATAAAGTTAGTCGTGTGTGAGAGCTTCATTTGAGCATCGACCAACTTCAAGTTCATCTGCAGTGCAGTATATAACGTCAACATGTCAGGTTTATAACTTCCCAGCTAATGACAACTGGAATGAAGCGTCAAGATGCCATAAATAACCTTCCATTCATAAGGGCAATTGCCCTTTGTCAACTTCGTTTTGTTTCGTCCTCATGCTTTGCGGATGAACCGATTGAGATAGTAGACAAATTTGTTTACCTGGGCAGCTGTATCAGTCCCGGTGGTCTGGCGAAAGATGATATTTCCATCCGTA
>NW_008752062.1:241790-254524 GCF_000715545.1 Opisthorchis viverrini | reverse complement strand
GCAGCGAAGTGTGAAAGCCATTACCAACAAACTCAGCTGCGCTGGTCACTGACGTCTTCCTAGATGGGGACCCCAAGATGGGCCATATCAATGATTAGAGACATTGTCAGACGTGGCCCAGTCGCACGCTCAATGGCGCTCGTGCATCCAAGCTATTGCCTTCAATGTATAGCTTCCTTCACAACGCCCTCATTTACCAGTCCACCTAGAGTGTTGTATTTACGCACTCATTTATCAGCGCCCGCCTCCATGCGTAGCTACCTAACCCACCTCTCCGAATCATCAGTGAACGAAACTGTGGTAGCTACAACCACTGTACGACAAGTAGGCTGTTATTACAGCCAACAATGATGATGATGTTTCGTCCGATATAAACTGCGACAGGGCTCTACTGAACCAACGGAGTTTGTAATTCTTCGCGGGATCTCATCCTTTCTGTCCAACTTCAACTGATGAACTTGTCCTCTGTCATAAATGGCAGAGGTACTTGAGGTTTTTGGTATCGCAGATCACCTCTCACAACCTGGGTTGAGTCTGTTATACACCCCGAACAAAACTGCTTGACCGGCATCCTTACGCATCGCAGAATAAACAAAAAAAGACTAACGTGTCCTCTTGTAATCTTCCAGTCTTTGCACAACACTTTCGGGCAGCTGTGGTTGTAGTAGAAAACGTAGGCGCTGAAAGGCAGAGAAAAGAATAGTAAGGCCTCAGGTCGGTGTATTTACGGACAAAAATTTAGCAAGGTTCCAAGAGGTCCAGTTTATATCATCTATCTTTGTTTTTTGAATTGATTTATGCACAATTTAGCTTGGATGGTATGTTGGCATTTCCTAGCAACATATCGATCTCGACCAAGAAGCAGCTTCGCGACACCGTCATCAGTTCCGTCGATGTGTGCTCATTTCTGATTACCGCTCATTAAGGGAGTAAGTGCCATGGACTAGTATGCAAATTTCTCACCTCGCGTGAATTTAGAAAAGCTGGTTGATTCAGAACAAAAAATGACGGAAACTCATCTGGAACCCAGCTGAATCTCTCGTTTGTGATGTTCTCAGGCATTTTCAGGATTTCAGCAACCTTATGAGTAGTACATTACAAAGACATATGTGTATCACGATATCTCGAATATCGTAGCGACTGAAACATGAGGCGGTCTGGTGCAGCACATTCAGTTGCCTGAGAACATCACAAACGAGAGATTCAGCTGAGTTCCAGGTGAGTCTCCCGGAAAACCAAACTAGTTTGTAAACGAGTGTATATTCCCAGAATACACTTTGTTGTCAGCCCCTAGGTAACATTCGTAATGCTGGAACGAACAGTCTGATGTATCGCCCAGATGACCTGTAAATAATGACAGGCTCATAAGCATTTCGCAACCCACGGTGAACCAGAGGTAAAGCATAGGTCAAACTTGTTGCCACATTTGGAATCAAAACGTTGGAAGTGAGTGAGGGGAAAATGGGTTGGCTATATTTAGTGTTTTTTCCAACACAATGAAAGTTATATTCTCAGCGTACAATCTCGCTAGTATTCGTTCATCGCTTACACACTTAGTTCATTGAATAACTGACTGGCACTCACCTGACAAAAAGAACCAGGTGTGCGCAAAACTTGCACACTCATTGTTATGGGAATGAGGAACAGACTGGAGCTAGCCAAGAACCAACCGAGTTTGACCGACCAGCTTGGGAATTGGTAGGGAATCAACTGTCCAGCCCTTCGATAGGTCAGTTCTTCGTAGACTATCGCACTGAACACGAACAGAATCTAAAATCAAGCGGATGAGCGGGCAGTTGACCAATTAACGAATAAAATATTAGAGAGGGAGAATAAACATATTTGGCGAATTCGACGCTCATTTACGAGGAAGTCAAATTTTTCAACGTGTCCTAAATGAAGCGGGTTCGTTGTCTGGTGGTCGAAAAATCGTTTGGCTGTAAAACCATTTCGGTGCCCAACTGCCATGCCACCCGAGAGAAGCACGAGGGCTGAGATATGGCCAGGTTGCCTAAGACTAGACAAGGCAGGTCGAGAGGCAGAGGCCGGGTTCGAACCACGGACCTTCCGGTCAGTAACCTTGAGCTCTAACCATCGAGCCATCTCGTCTGGTGGTCAGCACCGTGTTGGAGTTCTTGAACACCTTTTGCAGTATAAACATACTCCGAACACCCTTCCGCAAAAAAGGAATAAATTCCATTGTCCTTTAGAGGTCATAGCTTTGGAAATGATGTCTGATTATGTGGAAGGCGAAAGGTTACGGCCTTCAGTGTTTAGCGCCTTCCAGATAGCTAAGGTTTGGTGGTAAATCTGAGTGAAAACATCGCAAAGATTTCTATTTGAAATTGGCGATTTTTGTGAGCGCAGAGCTGTTGCCCTGACAGACAGATGAACGCGCTGTTGCTTTACGGACTGTTCCTCAACTTCATTCTGCCCACCTTGCAGTTTTCATAAGTACTATGATGCGTATGTTTGCAATCCCCGAATCTCATTGCTTCTGTTTACTCTACAAGGCTACGGTTGTCAAACCAATTCTGTTTAGTTGGACTCCACAACATTCAGTTGTTCTTAATTCGTCCGTTCCATGTGGAAAACTATAGGCTTTGTTGTAAAAATCGTGGGTTTATAGTGGTTAACGTTTGATGATCTCTTGGCCCAAACAAACTTTGAAACATGCGTTTCCTTTATCCATCCACCTCGTGGGAGCTGACAGGAGATAAACGCTGCGATTTGCTATTAATTATTTTGCGTTCTTCGGTCGCGGACGTAATCCATGCAAGCTGTACAAACAGGATGCAGGCAATGGTTGACTGTTTTCTTCAAGTCAACCGATCAATGCCAGGATAGCCACATCGTTTGCCCTAATTGTTTTTGTGCCCACAGTCTGGTTTGGTTTGATCTGATCGGCAGCGCGTCACTTGTTGCTAAAACGCTCGGCTGGCTTAAAGCAGACGATTCGGTTACCCTGGCATTGATCAGGTGACTTGCACAAACCAACCAATCGGTGTCCATTCAACATTGTTTTTACCCTTTGTTTCTCTCGTTTGCATGCTTTACGTCTGCGGCTGAAGAGCGGCAAGCAAACGACAACAGATTACATGTCAGGTCTAAACAACACACTTCGGAGGCAGAATGACGATATGTTCCTTTTAATGGGTATTTGGTGGTGGCGGTAGAGGTGTGGTCACTAGCGTGGATAGTGGTAAAGTTTGGACAAGCGTCGTTGCAGAGTTCACATTCGTCTTCTCCTAACGTCAGTCGCGGCTTTTTGACTTTTGGTAAACAAACCAGAGTGGTTGGAGTCGGCTCGTTTTTGATGACCTGTTGACCTTGTCCAATGGTAACGCTTCGTACACGTAGCCACCCGCAGTAGGGCAGTTCGCCTGGGTGGCATGTCTTCGTTTGGAACGTTTCGCCCTATTTCATACTTTCTCGTACATATGTCTGCAAGACTGTGGCAATGTTCTCCTGGTCGATAGCCATCTGTACCAAAACCAGGTTATGGGTGTGTAAGTGGTAAGCCCCATCCCCAAATAAATGGTCATATGGTGACCCCGACCAAACCATCGGTCAAACAGCTGCACATTCGTCTTAATCTGAAGCTCATTCCATCTGGTTCAAACAAGCTGCTGATTGCAACATATCACTCTTGGAATCTAAATCTAACAATTCGCTCACTTTCGGCCTTTGCCCGAGGGTTGCAGTCTAGCATCATGACACCGGAGCACTCCCTGTCCCTTCTGGACTTCCGCACACCCAGGTTATTTCCACAAACGTCTAAACCTATCTCATGATATCGTCACCAGAAGGCTCATCATCTGCCAGCCAACCGAAGGCATGTTCGTCAAATCAGCTGCGCTGCCATTCTGAAGCGGAGTGATGCAGCATCTGCAGTGCTCGACTGACTGTAGATGGAACCGTGTGAAGAAAAATGCCGCCTAATGACAGATGCCGAGGAGTACTGAATGCATGTGTTCTCAGCTCCAGGACATATGCATAGCCGGTCTAGCAGCGCTGTGCTGCTATCCCATTGGTGTTTAGTCGAGCCAATTACAAGGAAGGTGGCCGTCCGGTCCGCTTCATGAGCAGTGACTTCACAGATTTGAATCGGTTTATATCCAGATTGTCCCGCCGGTTCCCGAAGATTTTCTCTTTCCATTTCCCAAGAGGATGGTCTCTCCCCCAATGGTGAATTATTCCACCTTCACAGCTACTTACAATTTGTCATTAGTATGAAAAAATCGCGAATTTCAACCGACATTTTGTCCCCATATAAGTCATACACTAAAGAAGCTCAGAAGAAAGGGTATTTCACACGAATAGTAAACCTTCAGTCGTCACTCGAGGATTCAATCAATACCTGACCCCTTGAAGACACTTCCGTGATTGGAGGGTGGGTTGTGGTGCACTGATGTTAGCCTCAGCTTTGCGTTTAGCTACCGGTGCAAGTAATGGATTTTCAGTTATCATCCCACAATATCAATGTTCCTTTCTCTCCATCAATCGCTTTTCACTTCAGACAATCATATGAACACTGCCTGCCTAGGCGGGGGCGAGATGGCTCAATGGCAGGTTCATTGTTCGGACCCGACCTCTGCCTCTCGACTTCCTCTGTCTAAGCTTGGGCAACCTGAAGGACGAAACCGGTCGTGGATTGTCGATGGATTTTCAGCAACCTTATGAGTAGTACATTACAAATATATAACCTGATAGTGTCTCTGATTCCTTCGGGTAGCATGACAGTTGGGCACCGAAATGGTTCTACAGCTGAACGATTATTATTCAGTGCCGTTGACCGGTCATCAAATGTCCAGGATTGCTCCAGCCAATCCCGGATCATATATTTGGATGATAGTGGGCGCTAAACCGAAGGGTTCAAATCAATTCACGTGTGCCCAACTGACCTTGTCGGAAAAAGGGCCCAAAGTCTACTCAATCCAGACCTTTGGCTCATTTCTTTTAGTAGAATAAAACTTGAGGTTTTGTAGCCCTCTGATTGGTTTGACTGTATATTCACTCGTGGAGTTGTGAATTAACCATGATAAGTGGGTTGGATGTTCATCAGGTAGGCTTTAAACAAATACGTTAGCATGGGAACACAGGTTAAAAGTCTTTGCGGGGCAAAGAAACTCACCGCTGTGAAGACGGGTGTCAGGACGCACCAGAAGATTGTGGGGATTATGCCCAGTGCAATGCCGTACATGCACCGCATATGATTCGTGAAACGGCGTGCCCCTGAATGTCGGGACGTGAGAAAGTGGAGAGAATAAGACGTTTGTAGCTTCATCGGCACGAGTGCACAACAAGACGCTTTAAAATAATCCCTAGAACTTCTTAAGCGATCTTGGAGAAGAGCACCGGGTAACGGTGGATGAACATTTGTGGCATTCTAATCAGAACTGTATCTTCATGTCAAAGCACTGGGAATCAATGTATTTGATCAGCTACATAGATTCACAGCTTGGTTTTTTTCTTTCAAGCAGCTTCTCTACTTATAATCCAGATACAGTAGTCAAACTTTACGGGGCAAGAACGAGACATTGAATGGTGACTCGGCCGCACAGGGCCGACAAGTGCCGTGTACTGAGGAAATACAGCTGTTTTGTTTTACTATCTAATAATGCTTTTCTGTGGGCTTTGAACTGTTTCTGCGGCTAGTGGAATAAATTGAAAATTTGTAGTCGGATGACGAGTGCCATCCGAGACCTACCGTAGAAGTATCCAACAGCAACTGACTCAAGGAATCCCACAATCACAATGATTCGGCTTCCACTGTAGTAGTCAAACAGCTGGAACACGTACATTCCACCCTGGAATGAAAGAGGCACTGGTGATAGACAGGAAGACCTAACAGGCTGTTCCAGAGGTACAGCACGTAAAACTGGTGCTCGGGGGATAGAGGCTATTCAAAAAATCTATGAGGTGGATTCATGTGTGTTCGAAGGCTAAAGGAATGTGACAAACACTTGAAACTCACGTTAAACATTGCTGTTTGTCGCATTGTTACAAACCGAGTGTGTTTTAGGAAGACTGCCTCATGTTGGCACGATATTCGGAGTATCGGAGCATACTGAGCAATATTTATATGGTTGTTAGGAACTCTTCGATATCTCATAACCGGTTCCGTCCTTGTTGAGGTTCAAGAGGCAAACACAGCTCCCGAGTGTCCATCAAGTTCGTCTTCCACTTGAACATCACTTTTTACGCAACTGGCGAAATACTGTCGTTTGCAACCCCCGAGATGTTGAAGTGTATATTCTCGATGCAACGCACTACACTATGACGCCAATCCATATGAAAAATAGTGGATTGAGTCAGCTAGGATTCACATGAGTCACCGGTTGGCACCAGCTTGGTCCGCACACTCTGGCGTTTCGCCGGTGATCAAATAGAACATACGGTGGACTGAAACTCGAAGATTGGGTCTAACTAATGCCCCCTTAGAAGAAAGGAAACTCATCGTGGACTGTCGAACAGTTTTAAGTAGCTTTATAAGAGTGAGCCATATCAAAAGAATAGTCGATTGCTTTTGAACGAACTCGAGTTTTCGGATGGCTTTGGAAATGGTGAGTGTCTGGAGGTATAGTCCCTTTCCCGTCCAATTTTACTCTTTTCTCTAAAATAAGTCTTTCAAATAAATCATGGTTGTACGGTAGTGAAGCATCGGTGTTGAACACTGATATCATGCTGTTGATGATTGATGATGATGATGATGGTGGTGATGATGATGATGATGATGATTGATGATGATGTGATGAGGATGAGTCATGCTTATAGAGGGGAAAAGAACCGCACAAGACTACAAAGGCGATTGCTCGACAAGTGTAGCACACAATGAAGTCATCGAAGTTTGAGGAACTTGGTGTTTATCTGTTACAGACAAATACAATTCACAATCACCGATTAAGGTTTTGAGATGTCGTCACACGACATAACAGAACATTCTGATCTCCTCCGCTCGATAGCTGGGACAGAGTGCTAACGCGAAACAAGTTGCTATTCCTCTCGTTTAAATTGTCTCCCAAAAACTCTACATGAACTTCGCGTACCCATATTGGTAAACTTGAACTGGCCGTCTAGGTGTTCTCAAAACAGTGAGGTTTGAAGAGTTCAGCTGAAGTAACTGACGGCTAAAGGTTAAAAGCAGACGGACAAAACGGACCATCAGTAGTAATTGAAATTCAAACTGCGACAATGACCGGAGACACTTACGTTGGTAACCATGGACAAACCCACGATGTAGGAAACTAAACAGACTACTCCTACGACTGTGCATCGTAGCCGCGAGTTGGAATGAATGCGCGGGAAGAAGTCAACCAGTGCCGCGACGAAGCCTTCAACACCACCAAACTAAAAGTGATTGAACAAGAGTATGATTTAAAAAATTCAGTGATTCTACGGAGGGGGGTAAAGAATACTCGCAGAACTGAGCTTAGGCAAAAAACGTTCGAGTCATGATCAAATATGGCTAGTATTTTCAAAAATGGTCATAAATGATCTCTTTAATTGATTAAACAAGCGGCCATGTGAAATTCGAGACAGATTTTATGCTAGGTATTCGTCAAAATAACGTGGAATGTTGGTGGTACGAAAGGTCCAGTTGAGTGGCGTGCATATCCACTATTTAACGGCGAGGCAAACTATGTCAGGAGAACGACAGCTGATGTCAGTGACGACGAACGATGAAACGAGTAGTTCATTTTATCCACATACCCGCAAAGATATCATTGTACGACCCAGGAACCAGATACTGTGCACACTCGATGAGACCCGAATACTACGAAACTGACAGCCGTTCGCGAATAAGTATCACCGGATCAGAAGGCATTGTCAGTGTGCTTCGAGGGCGTATAGATATGCGTTGTGCGTGAGTCATGCTGATAAGCTTCCGTCTAGAGTGACCTTGACTTATGCCTGATTGGGTAAGCATTCACGTTCGTCTGGTGTCGTATTCTGATTGGCCGGTTGCCATTGCACCGGACCAATCCGGGCCAGCCGCTGTGATATTTGTCTGGTTGTCTATCTGCCTTTCTGCATTTTTCCACTTGGTATGTTGGTTTGAGAGTCAGCTCTGTCTAAGTATTTCAACCGACAGACTGTCTTTTCCGCATACAAATGCATAGGCCTGATCAGTTTCCCCAGGTCAGTTGGCCGGAATTATCTCATGGTGTTTGGCCTCCAGGGTTTCTGTTTTTTGTCTCATACTGTATCCAGGGCTGCGTGGTTTCCCAGAGTGCATTGTGTCTTTGTTTTTACAGTGCATGAGAAGCAGCAATCGTACATCATACGCCCTTTCACCTGCGGTATATTGCTTAGGGGGAAGCAAAGAGTGGTTGACCGTAACGTTCCTCTGCAACTCCGCTGTCATCATTAGTAAGGGCGAAACCCAAGTTTCTCCAAGGAAAACGTAAGTTTTATAGTTAAGTACCGGAAACATCTCCGAGCGATGGCTCGGATGACGAACAACCAGACTGCATCGAAATGTTGGAAACTAACCTGACTACTGGGCAACGGCGACATCCCTAAAGCGGCTCATCTGAAAGATACAAATCTTCTTTTCTTGCCTGTTGCCAAACACCAAAACTGCCGCTGTTTAACGCCCAGTTGGAGCTATACTATTAAGAAACCATATGAGGTGGATAACTTGTAAGTATAATGGATTGTTGTGAAAGTGTTGGTGAAATCGTGAGTCATTTGACCTTTAGAGCCACTGGTTTTGCTTTACAGTGCAATCAAACTGGCCCTGTGGTGCATGTGTGAACTTGAAGTCATGTTTCTGTTCCAAAAATCAATGAAATCGATAAAAAAACTTCCAAAAATAGCTTGGACTTTGCACTTGCTCCAGTAAGTCTGTCATGTCATTTGGGATAAGTTTCCAATATCAGATAATGTGTCAGAGCATTGTGCGGCTCAAAGAGGAAGAATACCAAGGCCTCGATCGTCAACGGTGATCTGTTAATGTACTACGCCTGGCGCCCTGCAAATGATCCATAAGTTTTAGGGGATTGCAATCCATTTTGGACTGCAGTGACTGCATTGGATCCGGTGATACAACTCTTGGTCAGATGCAAGCAACCACACAGTACTCGGTACTTCAGTAACAAATTACTGTTTGATCATTTGTTTTCAGTAAACTCATACAACACAGATGATTGGGTGATAACATGGGGTCTGCCCCACTGGCACCACGTATTCTGTGTCCCTTTATTCGTAAAGAATCATCGAGCAACCGTGCAAAAGAATGAATGCGGACAAATATTACATCTGCCGGTAAGAGGATTTGTTGCACAACACTTCCAGAACGTTCGTTGAAACGAGATGGGATACTGCTTGTCAGACTCACCATACTGTCCACTCCCAGAAGAAGCAACATCAAGAAGAAACAAATGGACCATATAGGGCTGGCTGGCATTGTGCCCAGTGCCTTTGGATAGATGACGAACGCCAGTCCTGGGCCCGACTCGGCAACCAAAGAGATGGGCATTTTTGAAGTGTGGGCCATATAACCCAGAGTGGCAAATATCACAAATCCGGCCATGAAACTGGTCATTGTGTTGGCCGCTGCGAAAAGACAACAATCTCTACAAGACAAGGAGAGCACAAAGGGGTTAGTAAGTAGTATTTCTAAATTGGAAAGTCCAGCCACATAATGCGGCGTAGCAAATGAGCGGTGAAAAAGGAGCGTAATCACACTCTAAACAACGCTCTTAGCTTACTGTACTTCTCAGCCGCTCGTGGCCGAACAGTTAAGTGTTCAGAATACTAGCCGAGAGGACGCGGGTTTATGGTTCTCTAGAGTTTCGGGGAGTGCTGGTAGCTGATGATTTGCAATAAGAATGAGAGAGATGTTCTGTGCTTCTCAGCTTTTCAGCATAGTTTGACTTCACTTAAAAGACATAATCTAAGCTCAAAACTCCAACATCTGATCACACTATCTTCACTAGCAGTTCCTTTTTTACCAATCTGTGCACAGGCTCACAGTCCGAGCTTTCCGCCAAAGCAGAGATGTTTGTTGGAAAATCGAAAAAAATTAGAAAATGCAATTCAAATTTCGTCTTACTAGTGAAATCAATTAACGTCAATAAGCCAACAGGCAGTGTTCCTCATCCGCAGTTGTCAGCAGTGCGCATTTTATGGATATCGCAATCTCCCGGTTGGTGCCTGAATACTGAACCGTTCGATCACGAGCTGTGGTGGTTTGATTAAATTTGGGAAAGATATAGCAATTGCAAAGTATCCTCTAACCACCAACATGCTACGAGGACCTCGGAGATAGAATACTTCACCGGATGAGTAGTGTTGATCATTTGAAAAGCCGGTCATCAATAGGTAGTCACGTGATACGACTCCATTACTGAGTAATAAGTGGCGTCCAAGTGTGACTGCCGATCAACTACTCGTAAACAAAAGATCTACCGTTCAACTGTAGTCCTGGAGGTTAGGAGTTCGTGTCTTGTTGGAGGCTCACACATTTGATGTGTCGGAAGGAGGGTGAAACAGCTGTATGCTGCTCTGCGGCTTAAAACGATGCCCACACCAGATCATCAACACACAATGGTTGACAACGTTCGTTCGTTGGTTCATTACAGAGGTTTCCTGGTTGACCAGTGGCTCTCACCACTGCCGAACTACGGCAGTGAAGCATCGGTGTTCAACACTGATTTCATCCTGTCGACGACGTTGATGATGCTGCTGCTGATGATGATGATGGTGAGTTGCCAAATTTTGTGCAATCTGGGTTCAGCGGGAACATAAGGTTGACGGAAACTCGCCTACATGATGAGTCCCAAAAAGGGTGAAAATGGTTGTGGGCTGTTGAAGTGTTTTCAGCAACCGTGTGAGTAGTTTCCTTTATGAAAAAAGTCTACTTATTTCTTTCTGTGTTTTAGTTGCCACCCGTCATCAAGCCAATAGACAGTCAACACGAGTATCATTCATAGCTGCTGTGGTGCGGTTAGAACGCAAGTGCTCATCAGTGTGATGAATCGGCAACCTGAATATTAAAAAAGTTAGTCGAGGAGTTTTCAGCAACCTTATGAGTAGTGCATTACAAAGTATAAAAGGTAGTTACTCATAACTGCAATCCAATAATTTATCCACCAACCACAGAATCACAGTTCTCTAGCGCTTCACGTGTTCATGGCTCACTTTTGAATTCCTCCTTGTAAGTGTATTTTGATTCATAATCCAATTACACCTGATTACACTTGTTTGGCCTGAAAGTGAAACCCCTACACATGGAGTCAATCACCAGTCAGCTTATGAGTACCCCTTCATTGGAACAGGGGCTTTTAATTCAACCTGAACAAGGTGTTGTACGACTTGGTCACCACATTTTCATCATACATGGATGCAGAAACCTCCGAGTTACCTGTGATTTGAGCGTAATGGGTTGCATTGATCTGCGGACAAAAAACACACCCAGGCGCTTCCTTAGACCTCTATGAACTAATGGCTTTGTGGCTAGAAGAAACTGTCAGAGCTCACGCACTTAAAGGCGAAGATCTGAATGATCTACCAGTACCAAATAGGTAACATTCATTTGGTTAAAAACCAGAGAAAAGAACAGAGTCCAAGTGACTCTAACGGGATTGATGGGACTTAGTTAGTAGTGCTCTACTGATGACCGAAACCCGGGAGTTGACGTCATACAAGAAAAATTATTAATTGGGCCTGCAGTCGATTACATACGGTTACGAGTCAACTTTTGGTCTGTTAGCTACCTGACCCTGATCAGACCTAAACGAGATATTTTGGGATATGTTCAACTGCACGTCCTTCTAGTTGTTTGTTCGTCCTCGCAGTGCAGCGAGATCGTAAAATTTGCGAGCGTATACAGGCTAATTTGCAAATTAACTCGAAACACGCAGTTTGCTATTTGTCATTAGGTTTATCGCCGGGCTTGCTAAGGCGGTCACTCAATGAGCTTGTTGGATTAATCTTGTCACCAAGTTTTTACTTATCAGAGTGAAAATATACACGGGCCTTTTAAATTTAAAAGTTCAAGCCAAATTTGACTTCGGCATTCTGATGTTGAATGTACCAACTTCCTTTCGACCGTTTCCACGACTGACTTCAGCACAGTTTTCAGACGCGTTTCCTGTCACCCATGAAACGGGTGACGTAAATCAGTTGGAGGGTGATAAAACAGAAAGTGCTCTGTGAGATGCTCACCTGATGGAATTGTGGTAGAAGGTGTTGTAGCTTCCGAGTGCGGTCAACGCACCCAAACTCAGGGCGTAGCTGAAAAATATTTGCGTCCCAGCATCAGACCATACCTGTAGGCAAGCAAAACAGTTTCGTCAGACTTTGGACGGGAGGGGGGGCTGAGGGAGACAACATTTGGAAACACGCGGGGAAATCGCATCTGAGTATGCGTTTACCTCCAAACACTCGGAATAGAAAATGACAACAAGAACGTCACTGACATCAATCGGCAGACACAACGTGAAGCATCTCCAGCCAGCCACAGAAGGGGTCACGTGGGCCCTGAAAGGCGAGTCACATGGCTAGCTTCCAGAATTTTTGTAATTGATTTCGTACTCCCCTGGCGGATCAGATATTGACTACCTCTCTACCTGGGCATTGTGAATCGAACATGGAAATCGACCCTGTTTCCGGCAAATGATAATTCGACATGCTCAATGCACAGTCTAACTGTCGAATCTGTTGGTACCAGACTGAAGTCATCTAGCACTCGCAATCTAGCTGTCACTTTCCGGATTCTTCTAATG
>NW_008752062.1:237102-241495 GCF_000715545.1 Opisthorchis viverrini | reverse complement strand
TATATATATATATATATATAACTATTTTATTCAGTTTGATGTTGCGTTTTCTAGGTGTGACCTGGTTAACCAAAGGTAACGTTTTGCTGCTCAACCTTCTTGTCAGCGAAACATCCTGGTTAGACTCATCAAATCTAACACAGTACTGCTTGTCTTTTCAGTTCCGGACACTTGTGACATGGAATTTCAACCCGACAAGTCTTGACACACATGGCTACAAAACTGATAGACTTCCTGTAAGGAAAAGTGAAGGGGAGTAATCTGACTGTGAAAGCAGGTATTTATACTGGGCTGAAGTCACCTGAAAAGAACAGGCTTTGAATAGAATTTTCGATCCAAGTCGCATCTCACAGGTGAATTCAACGTGACCTTTAGGTGATACAGCCTCGGAGGAGTCTGGAAGGCATTCATTTCTGGAATTTGCTCCCGCCAAATACCATGAGAAACCCGATCATTCGCTTGGATTGCCCTCGTGTGAGCTGTCTTACGAGCGGTGCACTTGCATTTCAGTAGTGTACGAAAATAAACAATTTTTACTTTCCAACTCTCTTGTGTGAGCAGTCCCGTTCCGATGTTATCAGTTTACTCCACACATTAACGGAAAGAATCACGGGACTCGAGTTATTGTAAAGGTCACTCATCAGATCACGCGTCACGTGACAATTCCTGTCTCACTTGCAACCTTAGCCGACAACTTGTACTCATCCATTTTGGTTTTACTCGGCTACCAATTGCATAACGAGCCAGGCTTATGAACTTCAACAGATTAGGTCAAATTGTCTTCATGTTTGTACAAGCATCAAACGCGAAGGGACACCCCTCTCTTCACACTGCACACAATAAATAGGCATACAACTAGGTTGAACACACACACTCGCGCGCATAGGACAGGAAGTCAACAGAGCTCTGCAAGTCTCCACGGCCAACTACGGAACACGTGCGGCAGCTATACTGCACAGAAGACACGTCCCGTGTCTGGACTTTTACTCAGGAACTCTCAACACGTGTGCTCAAACGATAAGTCACTTTTTGGCTTATTCCACTTTTCACATTGTATCTATTTATACCAAGTGCACCTAACTACTGTATTCATCACATTCTAGTAAGACAGACATTTGTCGGTGCTTGTTACCTTCTGATAATCAACTTAATTACGTCACAACTAGAGCACTAACATTATTCATTCTACCTAATGCGACTTGCGAAGCAAGTATGCTGCCTTTAATATGCTAAGCGTATCTGACATCCGCATCGACGATCCGTCTACAGAAATCCTGCAACTTAACATAAGTGGACAAAACGTTATCCGACAGGTATACACTGAGTCAGTGACTGAGGTGGACCAGGTAAAATGAGGGTCAACATTACCAAGAACTTAGCGCTCCCCTGTGCACTCAAAGAAACCTGTGAGAAAAGCAAACCATATCACAGTGACGAATGCCTGACAGAGAACGAAACAAAAACAACAAAGATGACAGCAACAACACCGTAAACAACCCGCTTACAATGTCAGCTTACAGTCATGTCTGCCAGTTTGGACCAGTCCGGTTTAAGATAGTAGATGATCCCCTCCTGAGCACCGTCCAACAATGCCGTACGAATGAGAAGAATAATCATAAAGAGATATGGGCTGGTGGCTGTTACGTACATCACCTGCACAGAACAGAATGGGGGGGGGGGGAAAAAACATGATAAAGATGGAAAAAACACACACACACACACACACACACACACACACACACACACACACACACACACACTGAGTCGAACTGACAGCGACAGTCTATGCGGGAGTGCAAAGTTTTGACATATCGTCTCGTCCGATGAGACAGGATCCGGTTCATTTCACCGCCGTCCACTCTGTCTACGCAAACGCTGGTACTCTTACGGAGCGACAACAACAGCGGCGCAAATGGTATCGTAACTTCCTGTCTTTCAGTTGTTCTAGATGGACAAGTGTAAACCGAGCATGACACGGTATGACGGCAGTCTACTTGACTTAGATGGTAGGGCACGATAGTCTCCGTCTACTCACCATCCCGTGCTTGTGTCAGATATCACTGACGGTTGGATACGCACGTCCGTTCCTAGTCTTGTGTGTAAAAAACGCGTCGTGCTGAATTTCTAAAGTCAGACAGTGCTTATCCAATGCTAGAATTCCTCAAAACAGATTTTGGTTTTCATCGTAAGAGTTGATAACTCGTATTACCGCGCATGGAGGCCGGTTAAACGACTGGCTAATTCATTGGAAGTGTACGAGAAATTGGCGTAATACACTCATTTGCAAACTAATTGGATTTTGTCAGAGACTTGTCTGAAACCCAGCTGAATCTGTCGTTTGTGATGTTTCCAGGCATTACGAATAGGTATATGTATCGCACTATCTCGAATAGCTTAGTGAATGAAACATGAAACGGCCTGGTGCTGCACATTCAGTTGCCTGGAAACATCGCAAACGAGAGGTTCAGCTGGGTTCCAGGTGAGTCTCTCGGAAAAGCAAATTCGTTTGCAAATGAGTGCATTTCGCTAATTTCGTGCAATACGGTTTCGAGTAGAACATAGGTTTCACGGGACTGCGCCTACCTGATGAGCCCGAAGCAGAAGGACGAAACCGGTCGTGGGCTGTCGACGAATTTTCAGCAACCTTATGAGTAGAGCATTACTATCATACGAGATGTTCTTTATTCCGACTACGATGAACATTATCGGTTACAATGAACTGCAGTTTTTCGGTAGAAATTTCCGTAGACAAGCAACCATGTCCCAAGATGTGGTCGGTTGCTGGTATGCTGGGTCCCAAGTATTGCTCGCCCCCACCCAACAAATCCTCTCTGTACTTTTATCGTCAACTTTGGATTCCTGCCAAGCCTTGAAGAACTTCATATTAATGTTTTCAGGCTTTTTGCTCAACATGAAACATGCGTAGACTCTTGGCTTGGTAGTCAGCTAACAGTTTATCATTTTGCGATGAGCAAAGAGGAGAACTCGATCTATCTATCTAATTTTGTTTTCGGCTATTATCCGGGCACGGAAACTACGTCGTGTGTACATTTTGACATGTTTAAGCGGGTGGTGTGATGCAGTCTCGTCATCGCCTCTTTCAACACCAAGGTGTCCTTGTCATTACTGGTCCACAAGATAGCGTCATTTTCTGAGACTACCAAATCGGGCAAGTGATAACAACTTCGATTATTGAGAAAGGATCAACTAAGTGCAACTTGCTCGCACACACGTAAAAAACTATTTATTTTCACCGTGAGCCGACCATAATCGGGTGTTTGAAAAAGCTTCTGGGATAATTTAAGCTCGATGCATTTCCAAGTTCGACAAGCAGACCAACAACCATGCAGCGCACCTGGACTACCTATATTCCTCAAATTCGTCAGTGTAGCAGTTCATTGCTGAGGCATTGCTGAGGCACCGACACGCACTGACCATGTCAGGCGGATTGTTGAATAAATGTTCTCAGCAAATCAGCCATCCAAGAGAACAAACAAAACGTCGGATTCGAGGTCTCAGTCACCAACATTCTCTCGTTTATCCCGTAGGCAAACATAGACGGTCGGATTTGGTGTGATTACCGAGGCCTGGTTCTTCGGAGGGCTGCATGTGTTGCAATGTGTTGCTTTTTAGGCGTGCCATTACTCACTTCGGAGTTGATGAGTGGACTAATTTGACCCAGATAATCTCCGGTTCCCAACGGTAAATTCGGTATTCTGTGGCTCATTCAGACTGACGTGCTTCGCTTTCCTAACAATCTGACCGTTGATTTCTCGCTAAAAAAAACCATGACCTCAAAACAGCTAGACAAATCTGGACACCAAGAAGAGGATTCGGGTTCAAAAGACTACGGGACCTTTTGCATCTGACCGTTTCTCGCTAAAAAAAACCATGACCTCAAAACAGCTAGACAAATCTGGACACCAAGAAGAGGATTCGGGTTCAAAAGACTACCTACGCTTTTGCAAACCAGTAACCAATAGGTTCACAGTTTGTTCACAAATGTATTAACTGGCCAGCGAAGCGTGATACCTCGATTCGCACACCGAAAGAAAGAGACATCGCAAGTGGCCAGCTGTCCCATTCAAGATCAGCTCTGGCTGGTAGTTTGGATCTCCATAGTCAGAAAAAGCTGTGTAGATGAAAGCGGATGGATGAGTGGTCGAGTGACGACTAGCACAGGCGCGCGCGCGCACACACACACACAAGCGTGCGATTATCGGGCGGAGCAGTCAGTGCGAGTATAACAATGGGGAATGCGGAGGCGTGGAGAGTTCAGCAAAAACAAGTCATCATTGTCAGCTGTAATAACCGCGTACTCGTCGTACAGTGGTTGTAGCTGCCACAGTTTCGTTCACTGATGATTCGGAGAGGTGGGTTAGGTAGCTACGCA
>NW_008752062.1:216224-233829 GCF_000715545.1 Opisthorchis viverrini | reverse complement strand
AATGTAGGGTTTTCTTTGGGGACCCTACCCGGAGCCGACGACTCAACAGTCTAACCTGCTCGGCTGCAGAGGGTTGGCCTAAACCAAGGGCGCAGGGAATAAGGCATTACTCTCTCATTCCTGATGCGGCTGCGCACAGCAGGTGCCTTTTGAGCAGCACCGGGCTCTTTGGCTTTAAAAGTATTTCGACCGTATTGGATAATGCGCCGGCAGGCACGGTCAACCGTTGGGCGATCGGAGTGTGCGGTTTTTGGGCCGACCTTTTCTAACCCGTCCTTCCTCGGGGGAAGGCAGCATCGCTGCTTCCATAAATATGGAAATGCTGGTAGCCTGAAGGAGACATCTTACTGCCTTCACACTCCTGTCGCAGAGGACAGTACGACTTTACCCCCAGACCGCCTCGTAGCACGATTGCTCGTAGTACGGGGTCTCGCTGCTCTTGATCTGGCTGCTCCCCTTTGGCCTTCCTGGCATGGTTGTACCTTGTGGAACGAAGTTCCAGCCAGTGTAGCCCGCGGGATCATTGCAGCACTCAAGCCCGACCACCACGTCAAGGTGGCAGCTTTAGGTCGGGGCAAAAACAAGTAGAGGTCGACTAACATTCAGACGTAGAATCCTTCTCAGGACAAAGCTTACCTCTTAGGCGAACCAAATGAAAGATCGTTTCAGAAGAGCTTGATAAACACTCGGTAGTTTTTATTTGGGCAACGTTTCGCTTTTGATACAAGAGCTTCATCAGGCCAAGTGAGCACGTGACCAAACAGGCCAGGTTATAAGGCAGACGGGGAACCAATCAGTAAGTCAGTCCTCTTCAGATTATCACACTAGATCAGTGTTGAGTGTCAATTAATGGCTTCTGTCGGTTAGTGAAGAACAAAAGATCGTTCTTATTAACACCCAATGAAAACCTCTGGATATCCAATTGGTTTTCAACTAATTCACCCACACCATTCATACAAGGAGGAATTAACAGCTCCGGTGGATTCATCGGATCTATGGTTGGTTTCCAAGTTGAAATCAATCAAACTATCGATTTCTAGTTGTTGAGGGCGTGTTGTCCTAAACGGCTGCTGAAAAAAACCGGCCAGATAAGACCATTCTGAAGAGATGAACTATAGATAGTCCGGCGGCTAAGGTCAAAACTTAGGGACCGGACGGTTCTGGATTGAAACTCAAGCCTGTCCAGATTTGGGCAAACTGCCAGTAAGCGATCCCTCGTGCTTCCTTCTGATGGCAAGGCAGCTAGGCACCACAAAAGGGTGTCAAAGCTGAGGGACTTTATTACCCTTGTAGTCACGTGTGCGTAAAAGAAGCACATAACAGCTTCGGGCTTAGTAAGAGATATGGCCAACAGGTTGCATTCCATAAATATGGGAAACAGTAACTTGAGGATCACAAAAGGCTGTTGACGAAGCCCACCAGGAGTAGTCAGTCTTCGGACTACAGAGCCACCGAGCTCCTGAAGCGGTCGGTCGCAACGGCCGTGTTCAGCCCGTTTCCTTGACACTTATTTGTCGACCGGTTACGCGACAAGTGACTTAATGAAAAAGTGAAATCATTCAAAATAGTGATGATGCTGTTCCCCACTGAAGGATTTTGTGCTACCCTCAAAGAATACAAATATCCCAGCAGCAAGGGTACTATTTCAGACTGACCAAGATAACTAGAACAAGTGATTTTCCAGCAACCATCCTGATCGATACCAGTTTTATCGCGTACTACACATCAGTGACGATAATAACGTTCGAATAAACAACAGTACCTAGTTAATACCAAGAATAAGCTTAGAAAAACTCACTAACATCGGCAGGTGTACCAAATGATGACATGACTTCAGTATGCATGACAGTACAGCAATTCGATGTATCGGTCTCATGTATAGTTAATGGGGACGAGTTTGCGTCGGCCGTAGTAAAGCAGAATTTGACTTGCAACATTTTCTGACCGACTTGTCGGTAATATGACGCGGAGTTGGATGAAATGTGACAACCATAAGTTTTATCCTTTGTCAGAAATTTCCCTCTAAGGTGATCCTGTTTGGTGCTCGTTCAGTCGATCGATTTTCAGTTATCTGTGTGGATTTTACAAGTTGAGCGATGTTCATTCAAGCATTATGGTGCAAACTAAGGTAATAATGATACGAAACTCCGATGCACATCTACAGCAAAAGCCATTTCGAACTCACGCTGACAGTCAACAACAGTTCCGGCGTACTTAACTTGATCTAATGTTTTACTTGCATGCCCCAGTAAGTTTTAAATGGATCATCTGGGGATATTACGCTGTTTCGTACTCAGGTAGGTTTCACTTGGGGATTTTAGGATGGGTAGATTTGGTAGGCAGCTATCGAGCATTTTAAAGGGAAAGTTCTAAACAGGAAACACTTATTGTTGTCATCAGTGGAGCTAACTACTCATGACTCAGTCAGTCTGAACTCAGAGTTCGAAAGACATTTCTTGTACTTGTGTGGTGGTACAATTATGTGCCCGCATTTTGTGTCCGTATTCCGCTTTAGGCTTCTAAAGCGCTACATCTACGACGAGATGGACCAAATGGTTAGAGCGCGAATTTACTGACCGGAAAGTCCGTGGTTTGAACCCACCCTCTGCCTCTCGACTATCCCTGTCTAGGCTTGGGCAACCTGACAGTATCCCAGCCCTAGTGCCTTCTTCGTGTGGCATGGTAGCTAGACACCGAAAGGGTGCTACAGCTGAACGATTTCTATTTTCTATTTATTCTGAGTTCGAAGTAAGATCTCCCTCTAACGAGAATATCGTGGAGCCATCCTATGTCAAGAGAGTTAAGCAATCCACAACAGTTTCGTCCCTTTTGGAAATCACCAGCAGTGAATTTCGCGCAAAACTCCAGGAGGTCTCGAATCCGCGGCCTCCGGACGAGTTGGTGAACATATATCCGTTCAGTCAGGAGCGGCTGAGCAGCGAGATGATTACACAGGATAGGGTGCCACTCGGTATTTAATCACAGAAATCATATCAAGTGATCGCGAGATGTTTTGGAACAAAGTATCTCGTTTTCCGGGATTAAAAATGAGGTAGAGTATGTCGTCGCCGTCATCTTTTCCCATTCCCTTTATTATTCTGCCTAGAAAAATTGCCAAAAACGAGCGGGCGGTGAACAGTTTAACTGCAACCTTTTGACTTGTAATTTTATTGCTATGATCGGAAATTTGGCGATACTAATCACCACAGTCACGGGTAGGGATTTTGGATGTTTGAAACAGTGCGGAAATAACGATCTGGTGTTTGACTTTTCCGGTATGTCAAGTGTACTCTCCAGCTGCGTTTCTAAAAAACAACCGGGGTATCAATTCTCGGAGCAGCGGATTATGATGAATTAGGCTCTAAATTTATCCCCCGAAATAGGACGGATGTAGACCTTCAAAAGCAAAGCCAATCCTAATCGCAAAACATTCAGGAAACGAGCTAGTGCAAAACTCAAATGAGACCTGGAGGCAGTTAATCATTCAGTTCGTCAAGTTATCTATACCCCCCCCCCGCAAACCTTAGTGCGACATCAAACTATAGGAGACTAGATGTTTCGGAAAATCCCGGATGAGAATCCGGTCATATCAAAGACGGTACCCATGATGACGTCATCATTTGGTCTATTCTGATCGCCCAAGAATTTGCGACCATATTTTCCAAAAGATTGTTTGTTAGGCTAACCAGATTGATAGATTTGGAAGTTGTAAGAGGCGTTTGGGGACTGTTTTGAGGGCACCAACCGGAGACAAGACATCGGGAAAAAGCGCTCATGGCTTGCATTTTGCCATGCTGACATAAACTGAAGTTTCTTCAATCAAATGGAACAAGGTGGAACCGGTTGAGAAGTCATCGTTTTTGAATGGTTTGATAAATTTAACTACTCTTTCTCAAACCCGTCTGAGAACAGACGTTCCTTTGTTGAAATGCCTTCTTAGTCCTGACTTTCTGCTTCAGATAAAGAGTCGGATCGATATTGTTAAGCCTGATGCCGTCTGTGAGCTGTCTACGACCTACAATGGTAGAACCAACACTGGATCAATATTGGCCAGACAATTGCGATCGATCTTCATGTTCAGACAACTGAGATTTGATCCATCGTACATGCCGGCTGTTCTTTAGAAAGTGAACAAGATAAAGCAAGATGGAGGCTTCCCTTGTTTGGTGATAGCTACCATTTCTTCTTGCACATCCGGTCAAAATTTGATGTAGCGCCAGCATGGATACCCACAAACAACACGTACGGGACCTTTAGCAGTAAGCGGCTCGACTCACAACTGAAGTACTTATCAGGCCACTAATGTCTGTCAAAATAACGCACCGGTATCACGGTCGATTAGGATTCCCGTGAAAAAGAAAAGGATGTCTCGAAAAAATCTACGGACTATGTTTGCTGATCCCACCCAGATTCATCCCAATGTTTCCCATTAGTTAAGTTACATTTGCGCTCCAATGAGTGAAGCATGAGATTTCGGTTGATCAAGTTTTTACGCATCTCAATGCCTTGTCGGTCATGTTAAGACAGCACTCAGAAAGGAACAACGTCAACACGAGTTTGACAGCAACACCCTTTTCCAGAAAGTAATCATCATCATCATCATCGACAGCATGACAACAGTGTTCAACACCAATGCTTCACTGCCGTACAACCATGATTTATTTGAAAACCTTATTGTAAAGAAAAGAGTAAAGGTGGACGGGGAAGGGACTTAGTGCTAGCTTATCACAATCATTCCGAGGTGCCTATACCTCCAGACACTCACTAAGGCGATCTGGATAGAAACTGAAAACACGAACACCACTGACATCGGTTCGCAGCCATATATTGTAGTGTCTCCAACCAAGCACAGTGAGGATCACGCGGTTCCCATTCTGGAAGGCGAGTAGCACCGACAGCACCCAAGCGTTTCTTGATCTCGTTCATACTCCACTGCCAGGTCATGGGTTGGCCACCTCTGTTTACGCCACTCCGAACTGAGCATGAAAAACAGCACTCTTCGGTAAACGATGGTTCGGCACACGCAACACATGTCTCAACCAACGCAGCTTCTGGTGCTGGACACATTCTTCAATGGAAGTACCCGTTACACAACCAAAAACACGCTTTCTAACTGCCTCATTACGGATTCGCCGACATCAACTACACGAGCTATGGTTTAGAGACAACGACTGTCCAACGCCTGAAGACGTCTCAGTTCCGCTGCTCGAATAGGCCAAGTCTCACAGCCATACAACAAAACAGCCCGTACTGTAGCTTGATACACACGTCCCTTCAGATTCAGGGATAAACCATTCTGACGCCATAGGCGTCTCAAAGTGAAGTCCGCAGCAGTGCACTGATTCTTCAGACGAGCAATTCATTGACGAACACTCAATGAGGACTCAACCGGGACAACAGTCTGAAACTATTCTAAACTACTGTATAACTTTTTTAAGAACAATCTGGCACAAAAAATTTGGATGACCCGGGTAGGAATTGATAAAACTCCGTTGACGAACTCTTACCTTGCCGGATGTTTTAATGCCCTTGCAAATGCATAGAAAAATAATCAACCAAGCCAACAGAAGGCAGAGGGCCAACTCCCAGCGGATGGTACCGCTATCTTCAATTCCAGAAGATAATCCGAGAACTCGATTTCTGAACGCAGAGAGAGGGAGGGAGAAAATACGACAAACAAACAGTTGACAGAGTGCTCGTAACGAACCAACAGTGGGACATGCAGCATCGATTAATGCGGTAAGGTTTTTTTTTCTGGCGAATTGCACTAAATTTCACCAAATCAACCGATTGCGGCATGATACATCGTGATACCTTTTACCTTTATCCATTTTACAAAATCCTATCCATTTCCAAGGGCGTGATTTACTTGAAAACCTGAGAAATAGGGGTTCTACCTGAGGTCACATCATACATATGACAGTTCTCACCAAAATCTATTAGAATACACACGAATTCAGTGAGTCAACCGGCAACTGCAACAGCTGTTTCATCCTGGTCTATGCTACCTCATCCTTGTCCGACATCCCCAGCAATACGTTTCAAGAGGTTCTCAGGAGTTCCGAACCCATGACCTTCTGGTTGATGGTCGAGTATTACACCATTCGGTCACGACTGACCTGTCTGACTGTTGTTCAGTGACCGGAGGGTGTGAGGCTCATCTGTTGATCGGAGGGCCGCGGGTTGGAATCTCCATGGACCTTCGTTCGATGCATACTACTGATGGTGTCCAACAAGAAAGAAACAGTATGCCGTGTCACTCAACTTATCGGCATGGATTAACTCAACCTGCAGAACAAGCTGTCGATCGAGATTTTAATAACTCTCGAGACTATGAAAATGGTGTCGAAGACGAATGCCAAGAACAAAACAAACACTTTAGTTGTTTCGGAGATTTGTAAATTTGCAGTCTGAATTTTACTATCGAATGAAGCAAATTTACTTAAAAAAACGAGAACACGTTCCTTATTTTTTCACATCTAATTAGGGCAACAGTCTATGTGCATAGTGTTTTTTCACACTCTTGGGAAGCTAGTCACGACGTGTGACCATATGATGTGGATCCATTGATTGACGGATGACCGGCTTTAATTTCTGTTTGAGCGCGTGTTCCGCACTCCATTTCTTGTAGACACTGTACAGCTGCTTCAATCGAGACTACGTCCTCCAACCGACCAGTGACCTTCAATATCGCAATTCACGTCACGTGCTCCGCCATCGGCTGGCTCTGGAATGACGAATCCTCAGACGGAAGCACCACATCATTTGTGTTACATCATTCTATGAGTAAATAACTGCTGTTCATATAATGATATGCAATCAACAGTGTGGTTACTAAACACCTAGAAAAGACACAACGTCTCCTAATTTCCGTGTCCACATTTCAAGCTAACGCAATCTCCTGTTTGAGGCTTCTTTTGTTCCTTCCCAAATAACAACTAAGGTATGTTTGTAGTCAAACTAGCAGGAAGATCAGATTCCCGAAATTAACCCAAGAAAGCCAGGAACCTACTGAGACCCTAAAACTCCACCAAAACCTCAATAGGAAAGCCGGCAAACATCCACGCCTGTCAGTCATTCAATTAGTCCAGCAAAAATCGATGAATGTTCAGGCACACGACAGAAGCACGAACGATCAGCGTTCAGGCATTTCATAGATGCACGATCGATGTTGATGGGTGTTCACTAAACGCCTATCAGGCAGCCTGGATCAATGTCAGAAAGTGCCCTTTCAACAGCGCGGGGACGTTGTAGCTTTTGCACTCGCACGCACTCTCTTGTTTGGAATAAAGCTGTTGTTTGTCTACCCTTGTCGGTGAGTTCTTTTCTGGCACCAGGCATTGGACTGGGAACAACAGTTAGATGTAACACAAACAAGGACAAGAAGTCAGCTTTTGACAAACAAAATCCCCCACGCTGGTTAGGAACTTACGCCCGGAGAAGGGATACAAACTGACAGACGGATATCCGTCGGTAGATTTTTGTTCACTTACACAAAGCAAGTCATGTGGACCACATTCTACAAAGCGGTGATACACATAAAAATCGCTGTGACTTTGTTCGTTAACTGGTGCCAAGTCACTTTTTGCGCGGCGCTTGGAATGAAAAGTGACACCACTCGAAATACCTGGCACAACACTGTATTCTACTACGTGACTTTAGATTTGTCATGGTGTGGAGCACATTCCAACAATTAGAAGACTCTGGTCACTTTTTAAAGAATTCGCGCAAATGAGTCTTTTACATATAACACCTTTTGAATCTGGCATTGACTCCGAAACAGTCCTCCGTTTTGTATGCCAAAATTTTTTATCCAGTCTTGTTTTTACCCACCCAAAGTGTGTTTTGTTACCTCCATCCTGAATGACGCAAGTTGCCATCGAAAATAGCAGGAACTTTGGGATATCAACAGGCTACTAAGAGATAACCATGCAAAATTGTCTTTTAAAAGAATGATCCAGGGTCTGATGAGAACGTCGACAATAAGTCGTACTACTCACTCGTACAAGGAATGGACACACGGGTAGAAACAGCTGATGGGTGGCAGTAGTGTTTCGTGGAATATCTCACGACAGTTTTCCTGTAAGTTGCGAGATTCGTAGAATTCATTCTCACATCACTCGTTTCGGCAGTTGTCATCCTGTTCTACCGAGTTATTTTGTGAAGTCCACATCAAGGGGGGGGGGTAATAGACTCGAGTTTCGCTCATAGTTATCCCCATCAGCAGTGCATATTCTTGGTCGTGCTGGGGCTTGAACACCGGACAACAACGCCAGTTACTGAGTCGTAGTTTAGGGTGACGAGGTGACGATCAGATCATGGTAACACGCACGCCTTGCATGCCAGATGTCTGAAGTTCGGCCCCAGGTACTGTCAGGAATATGCACGGTTGATGAGTTCTAATAAGAGCGAAATTCGAGTCCATTACGTCCGTCATTTGGTGTGGACTCACCAGAACAATTTCTCCAGGACAGGAGGCATCAGTGTTCTTGTTATATCTGCTGATTCGTCAATCCCTGGTATCTGCTGCTAACCCGCTCCAGTGCCTAGTTGCCGGAAAAAAGACTCACAGAAGGGAACGCAACAGCTGTATCCCGAACAAGCGAGGGCGAGAGCGTGAGTGCGTGCCAGTGCGGGAGCAAAAATTACTATGGCCCCACGCTATTTAAAGGGGACTTTCTGACATTGATCCAGGCTGTCTGGTAGGCGTTAGTGAACACCCATCAACATCGATCGTGCTTCTGTGAAAAAGCCTGAACGCTGATCACATTCGGTCGTGCTTCTGTGGCGTGTATGAGCACTCATCAGCTTTTGCTGAATTGATTGAACGATTGACTGGACTGGATGTTAGCCGGCTTTCCTGTTGAGATTTTGGGCGTTCTAAGTTTACATTCAGGAATTTGACCTTCCTGATAGTTTTCATCTGAAGTTGCTATCAATTACAGTGATAAGAAGAATTCGTGGACATCCAGACACGTGGTTGGTATAGTTTGAACAAACCTAAAGAACCGTTCTAATCAGGTATCTCGGATATTCATCGCACTGAACTTGTTTACTTTTTGATTTGATTGTGATGTGAAGAGTTACCATCCTATTTAAGGGAGGCGTACAAAATACCGATAAAGTGAAGCGCCAACATTGATTTGAGAAACATCCTGTAACTAATTATATTTCTTAAACGATGGGTTTTAAAAGTGTGCTATTCTCCACTTGTAGCAAATCGAAATCCCGAAAGTATTGATGAGCATCTTATTGGGACAATCAGTTTTCCCGAGAGTGAACCAAGCATACATTGGATGGATATTTCCTTCAAATTCGAGTCACTTTTGTACACTAGGTCGACCAGATACGGCTGAAACCAGAATGAACGAATTGCTAACAATTACCGTAATGGGGGATATACCCTGGTTGTATAAATTCACAGAATCAGTCTGGCGTAATGCAACAACAACTAGTTATTTACCGGGGTCCGGCTTTCTTAAAACTCGAAGTCGAGTGTCTTGATTCCATTTTGCTGTCAACGTGACAGTTGTCAAATCTACATCAGAGCTGTCAATCAATACTTTTCACAACACATAAAAAGAAAAGGCTGGCAGTTTACAAACAACGATTGTTTGCAACAATGAGGATGTAAGAACCAGTTGGGGAGTCCATGTAAGATGCCTCATCGAAAAGTCAACAAAATGAAGCAGCTTGATAATTGAACACTCAGGGAACTTTACGCTTGGCCAGATAAGTTTTCTCTCCATGGATGGTGTGCTGCTAGAATGTTCCACCTAAGACGGTTACTCGGTTATTTTTCACAAGAAAACCTACCATAAATAGCCCATCATAAGGAGTTTCCTCTGCACATTTTTCGTTAGGGCCCGCTTGTAACAAACGGACTTTAACAGCGTTCCAACGTACCGTTTGTTTTTCAACTGACAGTTTTGTGACAGCATTGTGGCAAATCACTCAGAAGGTGAAATATCGATCAGGAAAATCGTGGTGTAGTTCTTGACCAAGTAAAAGCTTTTGAGAGGCACAAATATTGTCAAATCAAGTCATAGATTAGATGGCGCTGAGTAGTCTGTAACTGCGAAACTGATGAATGACCGGTCCACAAATAAGACGAACTCTCCAAGTAAAGCGCTGTCGACGAACTGGGAAACTTTCCGCTCAAAAGTGCACATGAGGTCTTCCCTGAGAGTATACAGCAGGGAGGCGTGCTGTCTACATCCGTCGTGGACATTTTTGGAAAGTTCCATTTCTTCCCCAATGCGGTCGTTCAAGTTGGGCTCTACTTTAAGACGATAAACGACCGGTTAAGCTGATGCCACTAGTTGAGTGCTCGAACCCGCGTCCTGGCTTGGAAAAGAGATTACCATGGTCATCATGATCACAGAGCATGACATCAATGTCCACCACTGTTGCTTCACTGCCGTAAAACGGTAGTTAATTCAAAAGCCATATTGTGAAGAAAGTGAACGTGGAAAGTCGGCTCACTTAGATCATTGTTCCAGGATGAAAGCGCAGTGGATTTGTGATAAAGCTACAATTCCCGAAATATCAGTAGATATTATTGAGCTCCAAGAACGAGAAAACGTTGGCATAATTCAGTAGTTCTGACATTGCAGGTCAAGCTGGCCAATATCCTGAACATAACTGAGGTTGACAGTTGAAATAAGATTCCGAGATGAAGGAACATCTCCCTCGGCACACAGGGCTATCTTTCGTGCAGGAAAAATACTATGGTTTGCTACTTTTTCCTGAAAGAAACTATCCACAAAATTGTTGAAAACTCTTCGATAGCCCATGACCGGTTTCGCCCTCCTTGGGCGAGATTCTGCCTTCCTGGTGAGCCTCGAGAATGGCAAAACCGGTCGTGGAAGTCAAATAGTTCTTAGCAATCCTGTGGGTAGCTTGTTTTGTGAAAATATTCCGGGACTGTTCGATGATCAGGCTAAGTGAAACGGGAGGCGGTCTCTATGCAGCTTATTCATTTGAGGAATGTCATAAACGAGAGACTCAGCTGGGTTTCAGATGAGTCTTCCTTGGTGCGGAATGGTCCAACAGATACATCAGTTTTCTCCACCAGAAACATAGGTCTTCGATCATTCTTCAAGAGCGTTTGAACTGGTTGCACCCGATATTAAGTTCTATCATATACTTGAACTATGGTTGTAACGTGCGCCTGCTGAAAACACCAGAAGCATCATTTTCAATTCAGGCTGTTCTACGTGAACGGAGTTTACACATTTTGTGATATATGCCTGTCTGAAGAGTGGTCAGCGCGACTGAGATAAAAAAAAAAACCCATCCCACTTACTCCCAGTACTCCGTGGCCGGATCCGATGCCAGCACGTTTGCGTTGGAAACCGAAACGTTTGCCACCTGGTCACTTTCGTTCGCCCCAGGTTGATATGCTCTGCAGTTCGCGGTGTTCCACCACTGATCACATTTTGTCCACGGGAGTACCCAGGTGAACGAAGCGAACAGGTAGTGCAGACCCCAGCTCAAAATCACAGTATAATAGCAGTTGACCATGAAGTTGATCAGCGTGCTTGCACACCCAAGCCCTGGAGTGAAAAAAAGATCTTGTGAATTGGCACTTTGTTGAGTGGATGTCTACGCGGAGAACAGTGAGGTTTTCAAAACTGGGAAAGGGTTACTCCAACAAGATAGGTGGCCCCTATACAAACGGGGCATTGCTGCTATTCTGCGTATTTGTGCAAAAAGTTAAGGCCTCCTCTGAGGTCACAACTGATAGGATGACACTAACGAAGTTAATAACGGCCAGTAAAACGGCGCAACTGCTGAGGTTGTGCATCATCACCTAAGTACCTGGTGAAATTCGAGACGATGCCACTTATACCGGAGCCGTTAGGTACGTAATCCATTGCCGTTATATTGCTGTTCATTATTGTGATTATTCTTGTAAACGTCAAAAGGCCCCTGCTGGTCTCCCATTTTCTAATCGTTCAGCTGTAGCACCCTTTCGGGACCTAACTGCCATGCCACCAGAAGGTTGCACGAGGGCTGGGATACTGCCATATTGTCCAATCCTAGACAGGGGAAGTCGAGAGGCAGAGGTCGGGTTCGAACCACTGACCTTCCGGTCAGTAAATTCGCGCTCTGACCAAATGGACCATCTCGCTCCTAATAGACGAAGACGGATTGCTAATCATATCGATCGTCCTCAGTGTGAGTCCCATTAGCTCCCATGATGCAAAACAAACGTGTACCCAGTCCAACATTCCGTTGCTCTGATTGGCTCGGGTGAGTCACCAGAGGATGTGAAAGTGCTCGAAAACATACTCTACTCCACCGTCAAACACATGTTCCAAAACACAGCATTTTGGTTCGGAAGAAAACTGAACTGTCGATGAGCTCTACTCAACAGCGCGTCACTTATCTGCCCCGTGAACAAGATGATGAATTGAGCGAAATCACAGACAGGAAAGCTTCATAACTTTGTTTAAAAACTGACAGTCCGCACGTCACAAAATAACCTGCCTTGCATTATTCAACACTGACATAGGCTATTGGCAGAAAACGAAAAAGCCCCGTAGAGAACGGCTTACCTCGAAAGATCGGACACAAGTCCCATGCAGCGATTGCTCCGCGAGACATGAACTGACCCATTGTGACCTCGAGAAGGAAGAGTGGAATGCCAGCCATAAAAACGCTTATAAAGTACGGGATGAGAAATGCGCCTGTGGGGGGGGGGGTGCAACACAAAGTTCTTGTCAGTCAAGAGGCGAGTTTGAAATGGTCTCAAAACAACTATAAATGTTTCGAGTTCGAATGCACTCTGGTGTTCGGCCTACGTACTATCAGACAAGAGGATATTTGCGTGTTTTAATTCGAATTCGAGAATGATTTTGGTAAGCTAGTAATAAGTCCTTCTCCGTCCACTTTTATTCTCTTCTTCACAATAAAGCTTCCGAATAAACCATGTTTGTATTGCAGCGAGGTGTCAGTGTTGAGAACTGTTTAAAAGCGTGCGTAAAATTTAGTGACCATAATTCATGAATACTTTCTCAAACGCATCTCTAGCAACCGAGGCTTTTATGTTGCCTAATCCGTTCAGTGCCAACGTCGCCTACGGTTATACTGAATAGCGGAATACATTCACTTGAATACCATTCTGGTTTTGGCCGGGGGCTCACCTGAAACTCAACAAGCTTATGAGTAATGTATTACATACTAATGAATAGTTTGTTGCCAACACTATTTCAGACAAGTATTCTTTTCGAGCAATACACTCATTTACAAATCAACTTGGTTTTCACGAGAGACTCAACTGATACTCTCGTTTATGATATTCTACAACTGAATGTGCTACACACAGGCCGCCTCATGTTTCAGTTGGCACGATATTCTAGATAACGCAGTATATTTTCATAAAGGAAACTACTCACAAGGTTGCTGAAAACTCTACGACCTTGTGAGTAGTTTCCTGTAAGAAAATATTCTTTTCAGTAAGAAACTGTGTTGAGTTTTACGGAAATTTTTTGCTGTGAAATGCATACAGCAACGGTGTTCATTCTACTCGAGTCAATCAACCAAGCGCTTCGTCTGGTTTGCACTAATTCGCTGGATGGATCCGTTCGCCTGATGTTCATGTCTGAAGGGCTTTGCCTTATCGGGCGTCTAACTCACTTATGCACTTGGACTAAATGAGGTCATGTGTGATTCGGGTGGTTTTCCGGGGTCGATTATTCCCGACATCTAATTGGCAATGGTAGTTGTTTCAAACCGAGTGTTTTGCAATGAACAGACCCCTTTGAATACCGTAGAGACCTAGAAAAGCGTTCCTAGTTCAAATATAATGCTGGCACATGAAGGTAACCCGTATTCTGTCAACAAAAGTGCGTGTGCACCTGTACTTGAGCGATGAAAATCATTGAAGTCGAACCCAGTATGGCGCGGATAAATGGAGATGTGATGAGGTTTGATATTATACAATAGAGATTTTATTCTTTCAGTGAAGGTAACCTATACCGAAAGGCCGAGGAACATTGTAAAGGACGTAGAATTTTCGAGCTAAACCAACGAAAGCAAAGTGCCGAAAGATGGTAAGTTTTTTTCTTACGAAAACGATGGTGTATTCTTGAAATAAACGTATCAGGAAGGTTAGATTCCTGAAAGTAACTTCAGAACGCCCGGAACCTACTGATCCACCAAACTCTCAACAGGAAAGCATCTGGGCCAGTCAATCATTCAATCAATTCAGCAAAAGCTGATGAATGTTCATGCACGCCACACAAGCACGACCGAATGTGATCAGCGTTCAGGTATTTCATATAGGCACGATCGATGTTGATGAGTGTTCAATAACGCCTATCAGACAGCCTGGATCAATATCAGAAAATCCCCCTTAAATAGCGTGGGGCTGTTGTAAGTTTTACTCTCGTACTCGCACGCACTCACGCTCTCGCACCCGCTTTGTTGGAATATGGCTATCGTGTTCCCTTCTGTGAGTCTTTTTTCTCCGGCATTAGGCACTGGAGCAGCAGATACCACAGATTAACGAATCAGCAGATATAACAAAACGCTGCCCGTAAACATTAGAAATGATGGGACTTTGAAATACTTGTGCTCGTACATGATTCTGATGCATTCGTGCATGTTTTAGACAAATCCTTGAACGGAATGTCAATACTGAAACATTGGAAACGTTGGTGAGGTCGTACCAAACTCTCTACAATCACTTGTGACATTTAAGTCTAATAGAAGAGAAATACCTCCAATCGGAGAATACCCCGAGTGAACAATATCAAAGCTTCACGGATGTACTTGTCTACTGGCGCCGTAACCTCGGCATATCAAGATTTGAGATCGCCTCATGTCATGTTATCTTTTATATATGTATGTCTGTATATATGGCCAGATACAGAGTTACCGCATATCAGCCCAGCATACAACTGGCGCCATACCATCATGCTATCATATGATGAAATGCATCCACGACGCCTCAGTGGCTGCCAAATGCTCGCCTACTTCAAAGAAACATCAGTGTCACATTTCAGATGGCACGGGGGACTACCAGCTGTCTGGACAGCTGGCAAGGTGTGCGTAGACGAACACACTATGGAATAATCTGTCGCCAAGCAAAGATGGACATTTTTCTCTTGAAGCGCCCACCACAGCGGGCGAGACCACACAATTCGAGAATTTACTGAGAACACTACAAGACATTACTGATCCACCCGTAGAAAGGATATGCCTAGTCCACCTTAGTTTATCACATTATTTTCGAAAATTTAATGTGTGGTAGGTCAAAAACGTCCAAGTGGATTCGAGAACCTGAAGGAAGTGGTGATCCACACAAAATCCTTTTTGGCAGATGAGCTGGAAAAGTAAGTAATATGGTTGCTTGCTTGTTGCTGGATTGCTCTACCTTTCCACATTTTAACAAGCAGTCTTCATCAGACCGAGCGGAGAAACGTCTTTGTCGTCGTGTACAGATTTGAATGTATCCTTTGACGAGAGAAGAAGTCAGCTTGGTTTTTGGTCGGCTTGCCGAGCTTGAATGACCCAGTTAACCCCGCACTGATGATGTCATCTCGATTGGTGATGAAACGTTTTCAAGCCAACAGATGACGAAGAGACTTACAACCAGGAAGCACACCAAAGCTATCCATAATCCATAAAATTGCCAATAGAGCCAACTAGACCGCAAATTACAAACTCACACAAATCATAAAATATGCCTTTAAAAAAGTACTAATTCTTCCGGTCACCTAGAGAGCTTCATGGTGGGTCATTACAAGCCCACACCGTAAACTTTAGAATGTACAAGAATAATCCAGCCACGTGTTAGCTTTCACGACCACGATCAAAGTTGGACGGATTCTGTAACGGTGATACTACTGATGGGGAGGCATGCGAGTAGTATGTTTTCTTGTAAATCCGCTCTGCGTCTCTTGAAAAATGATATCTACTACGGAGTTTGCGGAGTCGATCTGTGGCATTTGTTTGGATTTGAGCAAAAGCCAATGAATATCCAGGAAAGTTCAGAAAAGCGCGTTCAAAGAGAATATGGATATTCAGTCTTTGTAATCAAGATGCATATGAGGGTTTTGCTTCCCTGTCCAATAGTCTGTAACTGTTCAGTCGGCATTTTCTAATAAGCAACCCCGCAGTGAAAAAACGTCGTAAAAACAACGGTGCAACCTCACAACTAGTAACTCCATGGAGAACGTTTGTGACACGAATTAACCGATAATATCCGTGAACCCAAAGGTACTGTGACGTAAGCTGAAACTTAGACCTTTCCTAACTCTAGAATGTAAAAGAATAATCCAGGTATGTGTCAGCTGCTACGACAACGATCAAAGTTGGAGAGATTCTGAATATACCGGTGTGACGGTGATACTACTGATTGGGGGCATGCAAGTAGTATGTTTTCTTGTAAATTCGCTTCACGTCTCTTGAAAAGCGAGATCTATTACGGAACTTGTGGAGTCGCATTTGCTTGGATTTGAGCAACCGTCAATGAATATCCAGGAAGGTTCAGAAAAACGCGTTCAAAGAGAGGATGGATAGTCCGTTTTTGTGAACAAGATGAATATGAGAGTTTTGCTTCCCCGTCCAATAGCCTGTAAATGTTCATTTGGCAGCGAAAACTTTTTGCTTTCACTGATAGGTCGTAAGAATAACGGTGAAACGTCACAAACAGCTTGACAGTAACTCCGTGGAGAACGTTTGTGACACGAAGCAACCGATAATATCCGTGAACCCAAGGTAATCTGAAACTTAGATGGGCCTTTCTTAACCCTAAACTGTAAATGACGAGTCATACAGACTTTTCCGCAGCCCATTTGTTTTTTGTTCGTCTTCTTGTACATGAGAACAATATTTGATGATTCAGGCTTGGTGATAATGCGTACTAGTAACAACATCCTTATCCAGGAGAACAGACTTCTAGAAGGGAGTGCCTCCGAGGCTCTCTCGTTGTTCACACAACACAACGGGGGAAAATGTAGAATAATAATCATTAAAAACGCTTCTGTCAGTGTAAAAAAGCAGTTCACAAATATCGCTCAAAATCCGCCTCTTTTTGGGCTTCAAGCCTCATATTTTTGTAGCACGACAAATCAATGCAATTGGAAAAATTCATCAGTGCACATTACGTCCAGAACTGCAGCGTACATCATGATGATGCGTGATTATGTATAGGATATCAAGTCCCCAACTAAGATTGAACAGTTGTACAAGAGGTCCCCAGTGGAAAATCGCTCTAGGTATGGAAAGCAAGTTCGTTCTATCCAAATAGACCACGAAGTTTGACCCGAGAATGCAACATCGGCAGTTGACAGATGGAAGCTCTTGGGTTCATATTTCACGTGCTTCTGGATGTGTCGGCGATATGCTATCTGGATGCCGTCCAAGCGTTAGTTAACCAAACTGTCTACTGAATGCTTGGATGTCCAGCAACACTACGGAGAGCTTCGTGAAACGCTCACTGTTGGTAATTCCGGACAAGAATGGAGCGGCCGTTCCGTTTCTTCCCTCTTAAAATGCAATGGCTTCACCTGCAGGGTGCGATTTCAACTGGTGTCTCAATGCCTCGCACACTACCAAACCAAATGTGTGGTTCAGCAGAAAAAAATAGTCC
>NW_008752062.1:210428-215749 GCF_000715545.1 Opisthorchis viverrini | reverse complement strand
TACCAAACCAAATGTGTCGTTCAGCAGAAAAAAAATAGTCCAATCGAAGACAGAACCTCTCGTTCGAGAGCTCCCTGCTCAGATTTCATGAAATTCCCACTGCCAGTGATTCCCAATAAATATGAAACAACTGTACATTGCTTCTCGGCTTCCCCGCATAGATTAGTTTCAATTACGGGACGAAATCCTAACCAAGAATTACGAATTTCCCCAATACCTCCATTAGTCCATAAGTAGCTTAGAGAAAGAATGATCCCACAAGGTATGGGAGACTTTCAGTCTTCAGTCAGGCAGCCAGTCAACATGTGATCACGTGATTTGAACTCTGCGTTTGAAGGATGAGGGGAACTACCTACTGGTGATCGACCAATCTCACTTCGGTCCTAGAAAACGTGACAAGAACATCATCCACTTGTCAACGTCTATTTTTCTTCCACCCCTGATAGGTGTACTCGAGTACTGTGGATGATGAATCTTTGCACTGAGGTTTTCTTAGGCTAAATGGAACAGAATAGTCCCAAGTATTTTTGAAAAGTTTGTGATAGGATAGAGTTTCAAGTCAGCACACGATGTATTTGTTGGTCCTTTCAAAGTGCTCCTTACTGTGGAAAATACTAAGCCACGGTTTAACACAGTAAAGAGGCCTCTGCAAGTTAGGTCAGTTTCATTATAGAAGGAACTGTTCGACCAAAGGATGTACGCGAGTGTGTATTTGGTCGGGTGATTCTCGAAAGCTGACCTGCTAACTGAGTATGCGTGAGAGCCCGAGTGGTTCCAACTCCTTTACTGGTGTTGATCGTGCGAACGGTAGGTTGAAGCCGTAATGGTATCTAGCAGATGACTCTTGCATACTGATTACCATGGATTTTGTTCAGATTTGAATATATTACTAGCGGGACCCCTTGCCTGGGAGCGTAATTCTAGCTCAAATATTTTCCATTCTCTGTTTCGTGATGGCTATGTTGCGGGCCACCTATCTCCGGGTAACCTTGCTCGGTGCCGTCCGGGATTTTGTCCGATGTACTCTCTGGGGCATTCACGGGACGCGATCTCCGGTTTTCAAGTTTAGTACAACAAACTCGGACTTAGGTCCGGCTTCCGTTACCCAGCATGGGTGCCTTCAGGTTAGCCGCTAGCCTCAATCTTGTGCACACAGGTTATTTCAGTATTGATAATCATAAACACGTATATTCCAAGAAAGGTCACTTGGAGGATGTACTAAAACACAGTTGGCATAGAATTTTGAGACGGGAATATCGGACGCAGATTCGTTGTGAAGTCTGAGAACCGATGCTAGCTAAAATAACACATGGTGATCTCGAGAAACACACTCATTCACAAATCAGCTGAGATCAATCAAATCAATTGCAATCAAATGAGACTCATCTGAATCTCTACAACTGAATGTGCTGCACACAGATCGCCTCATGTTTCAGTTGGCACGATATTCGAGATATCGCAGTATATCTTCATTAAGGAAACTACTTACAAGGTTGCTGAAAACGCTTCGACTGCCCGCGACCGGTTTCGCCCTTCTTGGGACTCATCTTTTGGCTGTCTTTGGCTGTCGAAGAGTTTTCAGCAACCTTGTGAGTAGTTTCCTTCAGGAGTTTACCGGATCTTTGCTTATTCAGAAGCACACTATAGGGAGGAGTTCTTTCAAATATCACCTCCAAAATGACCACAAACTATTCCTGGTAATTCTGTACCCTAGATTAAAACCTAGTTTCGGCGGTTGGTTAGAGACAGCAGTGACGAATGCTTCGACAGTCGAGGACATACACCCGAAAAACGACTATCTAGGAAAGGTTTAGTCGATTTATCATCAGTGTAACAAACAAAACGCGATATTTTCATCTTTGCCTTCATTTACCACTTTTGTTCAATAATCGGTACTTCAGAGGAGTACAAAACAGTTGAATGTTCATTTCGGTTTGAATCCTGAACCAACGACACGAATGCCAATCGTTGTTTTATTGTGCTCTTTTCTGTGGGCCGATAAAACGTATTGGTCAGTGCTTGGTTTCACAATCGTAACTGTCCACCATCTTAAGTTTGCGAGTCAACTAGATTCGCCGGACTCATTGTATCCTGGGTTCGACATGGTAAGTGAACGTGGCTTCATAAGGAAATTACCTGCCACTGGTCCACAAAGCTTTTCCAGTTGGGCGATATCACTGATTCACTCCATACAGTGTTACCTCCATCGGACAGTGCTCGCTCTTCCATAACACCGCGTGACAGCAAGTGTCGGGTTATACTTCTCTCTCTTTCAATGACAGTCCTCTTAACGCAGGCCTTCATTCTGCGGGTCCCTTCCCCGACCCGCACTTCCGAGTGTACAAAGTAGGCGTGATCTCTGGAAGGATAAGTCATTCAACTATGGTAATTTCGCCGTACGATAGGCATTTCTGCTCCGTCATATGCAAGCAGATGCCTTTGTGATTGCCAAGCAAATCTCGAGTAGTTGAAACCTTCAAACGTGATACGTTTAGTTTCGTTTGGTCATATATTTGGCGGAGTGGTGCTTTCAATTGCACGTAAATTCCTCGGAGCATCCTAGGCTTCCTTACAAATATTGCTGTCACAAAGTGTCAGTAGAAAATTTGGCCAAAAGTTCACTGAACATTAAGCTGTGTGAAAGACGGAGAAAAACATTTGAGTTCACAATTTGTCTTTAACGCCGACTCTAAATTGACTACTACTCATGGAACTACCAATCAACCACCTTGAATAAACGAGTTATTTGCTTTCATTTTTGTGGGGTGGAACATGTAAGATTACCTCGTTCATTTTTTCGAAAGTTTCACGGTTTTTTAAGAAGCCGGCAGATAAAACCAAAATCATCCAGCAGCATGCTTCTTCAGTAGTGTACAGTAGTGTCTTCTCAAGAAAGCGCTAAAAATAGAGGGAATTCGCGAAGAGAGCAAAAATACCTGGTCCAAAAAACGAGTTGTACCTGAGAAGAGGTGGCTCCACTGAAAGGGTTATCTGTCAGTCCTGTTATGGATGACCTGACACAATATGTGCCAACATGCAATTTGTTAGTACTGGGGTTTAGTCTACATGGGGATCAATAAAAAGCATGCAGCCGATCGTGATGGATGACCCATCAGCCTACGGATCTGCGGCTGTAAGTACAAATGATGTGCCAATTTGATTGCGTCCCACAGAACTATAGTGGCTGGTATGCATTAATTACGCCTGCATATGTCGGGCCAGCACACCGAGTTGGTGATGCAGGATCATCATCATCATCATCATCATCATCATCATCATCATCATCATCATCCTCGACAGCATGACCTCAGTGTTCACCGCAGATGCTTCACTGCCGTATGATGCGGAATAATGCTCACATAAAAAACATAAAGCAAGCAACCGGCTCCATAGCCATTAGTTTGGGCACCACTATAAAAATGCCGAAATTTTGAAGCATCTAGGCTTCATGTTTACCAGTAACTGTAGATGAGCCGATACCAAAACTAATCAATGTTCAACAGACTACTTAGGTTACATTTAGTAATATCTGCTCGTTGGTTCAACGTACATGTGTCCAATACTTCCCGCCGATTGTTGGCGACTATTCTCCTGAAGCAAAATTCTTCGGTATTTTTCTGCATTCCATTGCAAGCAAAATCCGTTCTGTTTCAGTATATTCACTCCATAACTAAAAAGTTGAAAAATTGTCCCCTTTCTCTGTCGAGATAAGATGATTTCAAAGCCGAGAGCACGCGCTTATCGGGGGCACTATATTCTCGCAAAAATTTCTGAGTGCAACATTTCAATGGTGTTTTCAAGTGTTCATTTTCCCCCCTAGATCATCACCTACCTTCTAGATCAACAACTGTTTGGCCATGTGTTGACGTCATATTGTGTTCAGTCCGCTGATATGGGAGAAACGCTTGCCCAGAAACGGACAAGGCAGGATGCGTACAGTTTTATCAGTGATATATTAGCTCAGCGAAAATCGATAGTACACTGAGATCTGATATGCGTAGATAAAAATAGGTTCTAACTTGCAGAGATCAAACAACAGAATGTCAGATGACCAGGTCGTGTCAAGTCCTCATGAAGTAGGGGAAGAGTAGANGTACACTGAGATCTGATATGCGTAGATAAGAATAGGTTCTAACTTGCAGAGATCAAACAACACAGATGACCAGGTCGTGTCAAGTCCTCATGAAGAAGGGAAAGTGTAGATGGCGCGCGCATTTGTAAAAATGACAGTCACTTGCGGTATGCAATATCTGGGATAAGGTACTACGTAAGTTTTAGGATGACACGCCTCCAAGCCAGCAATGGCTTCTCATGGTCTGGTAGTCGCGCGTGTAAATTGTCTAATTCAACCGGATTCATCATCATCGATAAAATGGCATCAGTGTACAACACCAATACTTCGCTGCCGTACACCCATGATTCATTTAAAAGCCTTATTGTGAAGAAAAGAATAGAAGTGGACGGGCAACGTGGCTCACTTCGTTTAAAGTCAAAAACTTGAGTACACGTAGATTAAAATATCTCGCTGAATACTCTCGTTTGCCAAAAGAAAATTCAAGCAATTCTTGGCCGAGTGCTTCGTTTGTGATAATGGTCAACCAAGATTCAGTTGGGATTCAGTTGATATTCCTGCTAGCGCCAAAGTAAATTGTGAAACTCGGTGTCCCGGAACTGGGCAAAATGACGGGCTGCTAGGTGTCAAACGGCTTTCCGCCGTTGTATAAGCAGTATGATGTAGGAAAAATGCTTCGTTGTAATTACTACTGAGTCAATGAAGGTAGGCAGAATTGTGTTCTCCCAACATATTTGGAGGTATTTCAGACCTCATGAAGAGAGTGCTGCTTTCCATGCCTAATTCAGAGTGGAGTAAACACAGAGGCGGCCAACCCTTGACTTAGTACAGGAGTATGAAGGAGATCACGAAACGCTTGGATGCTGTGGGTGCTACTCGCCTCCCAGGATGGGGACCGCGTGGTCCTCACTGGGCCTAGTTGGAGACACTACAGGATATGTCTGCCAACCGATGTCAGTGGCGATCTTGCTGTCACTTCCCATCCAGACTGCCTGAGTGAATGTCTGGAGGTGTAGGCATCGCGAAATGATGGTAGTAAGCTAGCATTAAGTCCCTTCCGCATCCACCTTTACTCTTTTCTTTACAATCATGGTTGTAGGGCAGTGAAGCATCGGTGTTGAACACTGATATCATGTTGTCGATGATGATGATGATGATGATGAAGATGTTGGCGATAATGATGATGAGGAGGATGATGGTGAAAAACTCATGACGGCTTCTTTATTGTACACTTTGTGCTATTTACTCT
>NW_008752062.1:205522-209738 GCF_000715545.1 Opisthorchis viverrini | reverse complement strand
CGGCTACCAGCACGTATATCAACACACACGTAACACTACTGAACGCACAACCACTAACCCACCGCTACGCACAACTACGCACTGATGATGTCACCTCGATTGGTGATGAAACGTTTGCAACCAAATTGCCCAGCTCAGCGAACAAGCCGACGACCATCTACGCCATCTGAGCTACCGACATTCTTCTTTATAGAAATAAGACTGTCGGTCAGCCCACTTTCGGATAGACATCCAAGAAAACAGTCTGGATGGATATGTCTTGGAGACCGTGAATTTCTTCTAGCATTCATCTATCAGATGGTCCTGTTTTGAACAGTTACCAGTGTCTCACTCTGGCAGAAAGGAAACCGAATAGATCTTTTGGTTGTCTTAGATTAAACAAGTGACTTCCATGAACAGATATACTTGAAATATTATAAGAATACTGCTCCCAACGACGGTCCGATTCAAAGTAAAGGACAACTGCCTTAACTGTTTTTATCCAAAACCTACCAGGACATGGGAATGGCTGTCAAGCTTTTTCCAGGAGGTGAAAAAATATGGATAAAAAAGTTCCAACACCAGGTGAGTGGGAATCATCTGCAAACACTGTCGGTTAACATTATCACCCCCCTATAGTTAGGCTGTAACTGCCAGACAAATAATTAAAGTTGATCTAATTTGACCTAGGCGTCCCGATGCGTAGAACTGCTCCTGAGTTCTAATTATATGCAGAGTGATGAGTGTCTTGCCAAAACTCGAATTTGTATCATGTAACACCTACTACTATTGAGAAACCTGAATGCTCCAACTTGAGGTTATTTTCTTGGATATTAGAGTAACAATATAGTGGCACTGTAGCAGGGAAAGCCCTCAGCGTCTTTGTATATTTTATGTTGCCACCTTAATAGTCGAACCAAACTTGAGCAACCAAATTCTGAGTCACTTTTGTGAAACCGTTTCATTATTCCTACATATGTGTCAGGAAGTCTGCGTTCCGGGATTAACCTCGCATAGCTGCGGCGTTAAAGCTGCTCTCTTGTCTTATCATTCAAATGTTGGCTGAACACAGGGGGAGACCTGTGGAAGACAAGCTGGTTTCTGTCATGGAAGAGGCATTGATTTCATTTTCACCCTCCGACAGATTCCGGAACAGCGATACTAATTTTAGCAACCAGAAGTAGTAGTCATCCTTGACTTGAAGGCTGTGAACCGTCATGCACTAAGGCAGCGTCTGTGGAGCAAAAGTGTCCCGAGAAATTCTCGACCCTCCTTATGGCGCCTTACACCAACTACTGTGGATGCTTAATGGCCTATGGAAGCTCTTGCCTGAGCTCACTAGATCTAGAAGTGCTAGGCAAGGCTGTTCTATCCTACCTTTCCTCTTCAACTCCGACACTAATATGAAACTGATTATGGAACACTCACTCTAATGCCGGTGGGGTCGAAGTGCCCCAGGGCATTCACTCACAGATATCGAGTATGCAGACGACTTAGCTCTTCTTGGATCTGAAACCGTGGGTATGCAAAAATATTAAATAATCGAAACAATTCTGTCTTACGGTTTGGCATGTGCTTCACACCTACAAAGTGTAGAGTAGTGTAGAGACTGTGTGGGCTCGAACCCTGGTCTCATACTTGCGTATTAGTCAATTGAGGTAGTAGACAGATATATCTATCTAAGCAGCCGTATCAGTCCCGGTGGCCTACCCAAAGATGACATTTCCATCCAGATTAGGAGGGCTAAAGCAGCTTTCGTGGGCCTGTGTCATCTGTTGCTTAGGCGTGACATTATCTTGTCCATCAAGTTTACGATGCTGCTGTGCGATCCATCTTATTATCCGGGTCAGAAACATGGCCGCTGCGCAATGAGGACATCAAAAGGCTTTTAGTGCTTGACCGTCGATATCTTCGGGGCATTACCCGAGTCTGATGGGAACACCGGATCAGTAATACTGGAGTATATCCAATGGTTTCCGCAAGAGCTACCTCACCTACGATAGATAAGCTGAGTCGCATCCTCAATGGAGTTCCTGCATCCAAGCGATTGCCTTCAATACAAAGCTCCAATTCCAATCAGCCACCGCCCTCAACGAGGAGCTCTGTACTACACCCAAATCATCAATAAACAAGACGGTGGAAACTATAACCACCGTATGGCAGGTACACGGGATTTCACTGAATTGACCTTGCAAGTAGCCATAGAGATAACTCATATTTTTCACGTTCTCTCTAGGACGTGAGCTTTAAGCTGAAATTGAAAAAAATCCTGTCATCATCCTCATCATTATTGTCAGCTGTAAAAACCGCGTACACGTCGTACAGCGGTTGTAGCTGCCACAGTATCGTTCAGCGATGATTTGAGGAGGTGGGGTAGGTAGCTGCACGTTGGAGGCGGGAGTTGACAAATTGGTGCGTAAATACACAGGACGTGACTGCGCCATGTCTGCTAATGTCTTCAACCATTGACGTGACCCGTCTCAGGGTCCCCATCCACGAAGATGGCAATGACCAGAGCAGCTGAGTCTGCTGGTAACGGCTTTTATACTTCGTTGCCAAGTCATAATTTACCTTCTTTGACTTGTCTCCACCCTTTATGTGGTTGTACGAAAAGATCCCTTCGAGGAATTTGGTCGACTGGCATACGCAGCACGTGGCCATGCCAGCGTAACCAATGCAGTGCGATCAGTTCATCTATCGTCGGTGATTTACTTTTTCCGAATACCATTCGACGTACTTCCTGTGAAATGAACGATGCGTGGTTGCTCCTCCTTAATATCCACATTTATTAAGTAGACCTTCATTAACTGAAAAGTGCACATCAAAGACAGGCTTAACCTTCCCTCCTATCCTCTCTGTACTTCTTGGCACCTTGGGAAACTGTTGAACTGATTGTGGTCAGACGGTGCAGGTATTTGCACAAACGTGGCTGTATTCGTCGATGCTGTGATGGAAAGTGTTTTCTCCCCATCTTCCCCGTAATTTCACCCAGAGTTCCACACGCTGTGGTGGTCGGAATCACCCTAACCGTGTTTCATGGCTAACCCCCATTTGCCTAGTCAGTGACTCTAGTACCTGAGGTAGCAAAACTGTCAAGCGTGATCGGTCTTATCAGACCAATATTCCCCTTTACTCACCATTTGTCTATCGCCAGTCCAAATGCGTAGTCTTGAAAGCTGGACACCCCAAACATGTGCTAATTGAGTAAATCATTAAATCACGTGATTCCATAGTTCACCTGCAGGGCTTCAGTTTTTCAGGCGTGACAGCTGCAATAAACCAACAACCTTGATAATTTACCTATTCCCCGTTTCGTTAGATCATATTCGCGAACATGGTTTGCTTTTATCCGACGGACTGAAATTAGCTCCAGGTTAACGCGGAATGCATTCAGCCAGTTTTTCGTAACGAAGAATGGACTGGCACAGGTCGCCTACGAACTAAGTTCTCTTTGAATCAATAACCCATGGTTTCTAAGCATCTTGGAGATGCCCACCATGCTGCTGTATCAAACCGACTAAATGGTGAACGCCTGTGTGTCATTTTATCGTCTCATCAGTAGGCCAGCCAGCTTCTGGGAAGGCAGACTTTTCAGTAGCTAAGTCAGTAACAAAACCCTTACAGCGCTAGTTTCTTGGGGGACCAAATATCAAGTTCAGTCGGTTCTACGCTTACCGATAGATTTATGATTATCTCATGGTAGTTGCCAGAGGAAACCTCGAAAAATGTAGTAACAAGAAGTTGGGTTGTGATCAACTTGATGACGTAAGCAGACGTATGATGATTGTGATGTGTTTGTCCCCTCTAGAATCTTGGTTGCGCTATTTCAGATTAGTTCATAGCCAGATTGTTTGATGACACATTGTGATCATAAAATGTTTGTATTTAAACTATACCGTCATTTTGCACGTTTCGTAGGGTCTTTTTCACGAACGGTGTGCACGTATCAGGTACAGTGTGCTGGAACACATTTTAAACTCGGTTCATGTTTCGTGTCCGGTGTATGTGAAACATCCGACCAACGCGTGGAATCTTTCCATATTTTTTGTTTGCTTGACATTTTCCTCACTTATGCCCATCCGTTTTTTGTGCAGTCTCCTGACTGTTTGTCTGTCATGTGTTCGGTGTTCAACACCAATGCTTCATGGTTTGTTTGAAAGCCTTATTGTAAAGAAAAGAGTGAAGGTGGGTGGCGAAGGGACTTAGTGCTAGCTTACCACAATCATTCCGAGGTGCC
>NW_008752062.1:184404-204695 GCF_000715545.1 Opisthorchis viverrini | reverse complement strand
TGCTTCACTGCCGTACAACCACGATTTATTTGAAAGCCATATTGTAAAGAAAAGAGTAAAGGTGGATGCGGAAGGGACTTAATGCTAGCTTACTACCATCATTTCGCGATACCTACACCTCCAGACATTCACTCAGGCGGTCTGGATGGGAAGTGACAGCAAGAACGCCACTGACATCGGTTGGCAGCCATATCTTGTAGTATCTCCAACCAAGCACAGTGTGGATCACGCAGTCCCCATCCTGGGAGGCGAGTAGCACCCACAGCACCCAAGCGTTCAATGATCTCCTTCATACTCCTCTGGGAAATGAAGGGTTGGCCGTCTCTCTGTTTACTCCACTCCGAATCGGGTATGGAAAACAGCACTCGTTCGATTTAACTTTATACTCACTGCATCTGTTCCTTTCGACGGGAAAGCAATTCCCTACTGGTAGCAATAATGAGCCGAACATGTTCTAGAGTAATCTCTGTTCAGTTCCATTTGAAAAGCCTCCAATGTTACCGACTTATGTCAACTGAGTATCGCCCATTCGAGGCTACTGTGCATCTATATTCTTTAGTTCTGTTTGTCGCCACATTTAGGCCACCATTTGATTGGCTGTGTTGTGTGCACAGCTCCCTGCTTTGACTGAACACCGACGATGCCTTAGGAACGGACGAGCAGGCCAGAACACAAATTTTGGTAAGTTGCACTTTTTGACCACTTATTTAGTATACTTTGCAGGACTGACGAGATCCCCGCTGTTGAAATTCTTTCACTTGAACACAAGTATCATCTACATGGGATCCAAACCTGTCGGTGTGCAACCTTATTCCATCAATGCATACGCTTCGGAGGTTTGCACATTCCTGGGTGTCATAATCGTGGGTTTTAACTCTTTTCCTGACAGAGAACAACTGAACCAAACAAATGTACGATTTAAGGACCACTTTGAAGCCGTCATCTAATTCACCTCTTGGTGTTTTAATAAAACCGCTTGGCTATTCTGAAGGTTCCACATGTTACAGGGCGAAATTCATAGAACCTTTGATCGTATTCCAAACTGCGTGTCTATATTCTGTTGACAAAGTTGATTCAACAGAAGCTAGATTTTAGAAACTCGGCCAATAATATGATTAGTTCATTTGAGAGGGGAGAACTCATATAGTCATTTAATGTTTCTGCCTGAACTGTGTGCATTGTAGTCTATAACTTCACCGTTAAATTTACAACCGGTACCTAGGATTTTTATCGCTAATCTCAAAGTCGGTGTAACTACTGATCGTATTTAATCGAAGTTGAGCTTAATTTGATACGGTGTCACTGAGAATTACTTCTTAACGCTTCGTACTTTTCAGTGCTCGTGTTGTGTAAAATATGCAAAACCAGCTCACATGTTGAATCACCTTTTGTAAAACAAAATTGACCAATTCAACGGCTACACTACTTCATTTGTTAATTAGATGCAAAAAACGATACGTGACGTGTTTGTTTCTGGTCACCGTTCTTGCCAAAAACTCAAAGCGGACACTATCCTCGGATTGTTTTGGTACAAGACGAGTTTCGCGTCAGCACAGGTGCAGTGAACCAGGCGCACTGCGTCATCACGAAGTCGTTTACAACAAACGGCTACTTTGACAGATTCACTTCTGCAACCAAAACGTTCTTCCTACCAGTCGTATTTTTGGATGTATCTATTTTGCAGTTTTTTTTGGGGGAGGGACACGTTAGTCGTAAACAGATTGTCCGAGATTTCTCTCTGTGAACTACAGTCACAACTTGCACAGGTTATGCACAAAATCGATAAATTTTGGTAGATACTCTGAGAATAATGACGTCATGTGGCTCAGAAAAACGGCAATTTTCCCTCCTGGCTCAGTTGGTGAGTCATCATTCGGATAACCTGTCAATTTCTTGCATCCTTATGAAACATACGTGAAGTAAACCAGGCCCGATTTCTTACAATGAAATACCATTACGGGCACACAATCGCCGACGAACCGAGTCGAGTTTGAAAACCTCTTCTGTCAGTGGAAAAAACTGACGGACCAGGTGGTAGCACATCAAAAAGTTCCCTCGTTAATCACACAACCAAACGTCCAAGCAAAAACAAATGTTGACACACCCCATTCATTTGGAAATCGCACATTGGTGTTAACAAGAGACACAAATTAATCTCTTGTTTTTGATAGCAAAATTTGCGTTTTGTCTCGAGCTATCAAAGAATATTTATTTGATAAGACATGCTACTCATATGGCTGAGTAGGTTTGAGCAGTTTACTGTCAGGCGCAAATACAATTAACGAACTCCCGCCCTAGAACGCAAGCGAACCCCGTAAACCATCCCTCATACATGCCTGCTTCTGAGTTTCCATCATTCCGAAGTGTAGTCAGACACGCCGGATACCCCCCACACTCAAAGGACATGTGGTACGAGAACAGAATTTTTACTTTGGTTCGCCACAATGAATTATAGATGACTACCAAGTTTCTGAATTGTAGCCCGGTTACGTGCAACCAGATTTGATGCTATTTTACTCTAGAACGCTTTTCTAGCTTTCAGATCACTCAGTTCGCTAGTCACACTTATTCGAAACGATGCGACAGCTGAGTCATGTTACCATTCAACACAACACACATTCTAGAGATTCTACCAGACATTCATCATTTGCAAGAAGTTGGGTATGTTATGTCATAGAGAACAAGGTTGTTGGCATTCTGTATGTGTCTACAATCTCCATATCTTCAGTCGACCGCAGAGATGTGTGTTCAGTCATCCGGCTAAGCTCAGAAGAAACTACTTGCATTTCAAGGAACACTGAAGTACCACCGTTCTTGGACGTCATCCACGAAGATGACCGGACGCACCCGCTCGCTGCACGCGCATCTTTTGCCAGTGAGTTTACGCGGAACCTAAATCCTTCATTCAAACCTCGAATAGCAGCACACGCAATCAGCTCACTCTAAGAAGAACGGACTTCCCGTCTAACCTGATTTGCCTACAGGATTTCGGGGATAGTCCGACCTCAAAAGCAGAATTCCAGCGAAATGAACCTTTGGAGATTCTGGATACCCATACGCAAGTGTGGAATTTGATATTTTTGCCCACCAATATTTGTGTTGTTGGTCGAGTCTTCTTTTACCTGTGAAACGAGCTGTATTCTCATGTCTGTCGGGTGAAATCTCTCTGGGTACTTATGGTGATAAGCCATTCGAGTGTTCATTTCAGTAAAATTATCTTCGGCATACAAGCAAGTGTGGAATTTATTTAGAATCTTACGGCTGCACACTTCGTTCTAGCCTCATTTTGCGTTTTTGTAGACAGGAAGTTGGAAAGGTGAACCTGAATTGTCATCTTAGGGCGGCTCATTTCCGTGCGTCAATCTGTACCGTACCTCCGGTTGGACACTACAACAAAAATACACGAGAATTCGTTGCGAAAACTTTGAGTCTGTTCATCAATTAATTCAACACAATGTCACGGAGAGTGTGATCGCATCGGAGGTTAACCGAAACTTGGTCGAGTACGATTAAGAACGACATGGAGCGGCTTGATTTCCTTATAATCTACGAAGCCCGTCATCGGAGTTGACAATGGATCACGATTTGCGCAGATCTGGCAGTCGATCGCCGAGATACTTCCGAAGCCGACTAATCCTATCTCCGAAACATCCAAGTTCACGCCAACTTGCGTTCCAAACCTGACAGGTGGTTCTGTGATCAACAGCCTACATAGGGTCTGATTCTTTTGACGAAACCATACTGGGGCCAGCTATGGCTTGCATTCCCCGGACATGAGTGCATTTGCGCTAAATATCAGTATAATTTGGGCGTCTAAAAACCTGGTGTGTCAAATATGTAGTGTCTTGGATTTCGTATGCAACCTAAATGGAGACTTTTCCTAATGTAACGCATCTAGTGTGCAAGAAGCGTGTCACGCAATTTAGGTGCTTGCAAAATTCGGAAGTCATGCGAAGTATGAATGTTCAAATCAATACCCTGCATACAGGAAAAACTTGTTGGTGGATGGCCCACCTAGTGAATTTTTCATATCTTCTGCCTCAAGAGTATCGGTGGACGCGGCTAGACAACGGGGAAGCAGCTTCGTGTAACCTCGGAGTACCCAATCCATCGATGATCGTGCTGCTTGCCATCTGCTTGAACAAAGTGAACCAGCAAACTCGCAACTCTTCTGTTACAAATCGATATCGTATGTGGGACGAAACTGCCACTGTTTCTCATATTGAGGACCCATTGCTTCGCAGAATGTTGGCCTAGGCTGTGGGTGGCACGAGAATATCAGATTTTAATAGTTGAATGAAGTCAGATTACTTGGTGCGTTGAGTTGCTGGTTGCCTTTGATCTGTGTCAGGGCTAAGTGGAATGTGTCATACGCGCTCTCAAGCACGTACCAAAGTTGATCGCGCTCCTCGCAGTTGCTGATGAGTATGACAGCAACGTTCAAATCAACCAATAAATGTCGCTGTGTGAGTTACATGATCAAAACTGTGCTTTACATGCTTTGAGGCCTGAGCTCTTATTCCTGAGACTTTCAGTTTTTCCTTCTGAAGTTTGCACTGCACACAGTCCTGTCATGCGTCTTAGTCTTCACCACAAAATCAATAAAAATCTACCCAAAAATTATGGAGAATTTTGAGCAGCTACCGTATTCAAGTAGCGGAGTGATACGCATGTATATACACATTAGAAAAACTCACCGCCACCGTTTTTGTAACACAGGTAGGGAAATCTCCACACATTGCCCAGTCCGATAGAAAATCCCATGCATGCAATCAAGAAATCAAGTTTCCGTCGCCATTGGTCCCGTAGTAAAGGCTGCTCCAAGTTTTCTGATTCCCACATGCATACCTCTGTTTCCATCTTGTCTTCGCTATTGGCTCGGTCTTCCTTCACAACATTTGTGGCTTCCATTGGTCCACGTGGAGCAACTGAAAGTTTAAGAAAACTAGGATAATGTGGAGAATTTATTCCCTACTTGGTAGGACGCTTTTATGAATCGGATAAGTTGTTCAGCTATAACGCAGCTAATCTGATTACACTTGTTCTATATTAGCTATCGTGATTTGTTTCTTTTTCAGCGGAGGCAAATTCCATTTGCGCTACGAATCCTCTACCCTGGGTAAGCATAAACATCAGTTGGTGATCCCACCTACATTATCTCACCTTTGAAGCCGAGCGATATGTGAAGTCACTAAAGCCGCTCACCGCAAATGGTCCGATTTTTTCGTAGAAAGCAGTCCTTTCTCGATTGTGAAACTCTTTAAACACCATCCTGGCACCAGTGCGAGCTGATTGCTGGTTTCAAGGTCAACACTGGATTTCGTTAATTTGACGGACACTATCTCGTTCCTATTGGTCCACCGAGTACGACAGGAACATATCAGCCAATCACAGAGCCCGATAGTCTGCGCAGGCAAAATGGCTGCTTGAACCTTTGTAAGGTATGTTGGATTGACAGTAGAGGTTTCACTTCACTGACCGATGTTATTCCCGTCCGTTGACTCAATTCGGATTTGAATACGTCTTGCCGAACTTCGGAACTTTGTCGGATTAAACAGCTGAAGTTGATGAATTCAAACTCGGGTTAGGTTTTTCCGTGATTCTTTGCGTTGTATTGTGGGGATTGAGTCGAGAAGCCATTTTTTAAACTGAGTGTCTTCTTTTCGAACGGATACGTGGAAATTCAGGAACAGAATCTCCAGATAAATGTAAATTGTATTTACAACAACCTTAAATGAAATCTTAACAAATCTAAACCTAAAACTTCGACACCCGACAGCGACACGCGACAGCTCACTCACCTGTATTATGCTGCCCTCAGAGATCTGGCATCCCGGTTCTAGCGATGTCGTACCAGAAAGACCCACACTTCTCATAACTCTCTCGCTGTGCGCATTGTCTCAGAAATGTTTCCCCTCGAAGGCAGCAATCCCAGTATTGGAAAATTCCAGAGTCACGTGAAGTAGCATGTGGGTTTTGTTTGAAATTATATTGATCAGCTTGAGGTCAAGTGGACGGAAGCAACAAGTCGTGAGCAATGAATGGATATAGTTTCTCAAGGTGAATACAATACATGCGCTTATAACATGGCGTGCCTCCTGAGTCCTATGGTGCTTGGTACGAATGCAGATGGATATAGATGAGAGACAGGGTTTCTTTGAGCGTTGTTGGTCGGTACAGTATCTAATCCTGGATTAACGTAAACGGAATTTGCTTATTTCGATAATCTGTGCATTACGTTCACGTATGAGGTTATACCGTCCATCCCGAAGGATTCTGTATAGGGCCTGGTTGATAGTGTGATGAGAGTTGGAATTTTTCGTGGAGAGTTCACTCTGTTAGTGAAGCCAGTCTATAGAAGAAACCCAGGGAGCTCTACAGCCATTTCATCCCTATTGGGAATCATCATCACCAGGGACAATGTGAGACATGGTCCGAGGAGCCTGTCAACACGTGTCCACGTGACATGTTTTCTGTGGTCGAGAGATGAGTGGTGCTATACCTTGTCTAAATGAGATATAATCACACGGGTCTTCATCCGCCCGTGGTCGTGGATTCGAGTTTCCCTACCGGACTTTCGTGAGCTATGCACTGCTGATGATCCCAACTAAGGATGAAACGACAGTACGGTGCTTCTCAGCTTTAGAGCAAGGAATGGCTTCACTTACGGAATAAAGTCTCCATTAAAACAACTGNTTTCATCCCTATTGGGAATCATCATCACCAGGGACAATGTGAGACATGGTCCGAGGAGCCTGTCAACACGTGTCCACGTGACATGTTTTCTGTGGTCGAGAGATGAGTGGTGCTATACCTTGTCTAAATGAGATATAATCACACGGGTCTTCATCCGCCCGTGGTCGTGGATTCGAGTTTCCCTACCGGACTTTCGTGAGCTATGCACTCACTGCTGATCCAACTAAGGATGAAACGACAGTACGGTGCTTCTCAGCTTTAGAGCAAGGAATGGCTTCACTTACGGAATAAAGTCTCCATTAAAACAACTGTTTGTTTATCAACTACCACAGTATACTGAGGTTCTCGGCTTGCATCGTCGATATTCCCTCAGCTGGCAACAAATTCTTCGGCCTAATCAAATAAGTCTACCGTCAGTTGATCAACGTTCACAACTATTTTCATGAAAACTTTCGGTGAACAGATCAACTCGTCGACTTCTCGGTTAGACGAATTTGTGAATATGGTCCAAGAAATATGGAATGAAGCTCGATCAAGTCTTTCTAATCACTAGGTACCTGCCTCGTAACGCGTGTATCCAAAGCAACAGTCCGTGAGGTTCTCGGTTACGTGTGTGCTAATTGGCCACCGTTTATAAGGAAAACAAACGGCTGGTGTCCGGGGTACCTGAATAAAGTTGGAAAGGCTGACAAAGCCAGAGAACAGAGCTCTGGCCGTCCGTCACGGCCATGGCTTCAATAATCCCATGAATTCAACTGAAAAACCTGAAAGGCAACTCTGCAAAATTGTCCTGACTCCAGTACCATACCAAGGGTGTCATCTGGTCCTTTAGTACATTGAAGAATGTGGATCAGCACCGCTAGATGATAAGTGGACCTGTTTGGTCCCAACTAATATCAGGAGAGTAATTCTGTTTGTGCGGAGCTGATGATGATGATAATAATGATGATGCGATCAGTACTGTTGCGAGAGACCACAGTTGTTTGGAAAGTTCAAATGCTCATGAAAAGTAAATGCTCGATTGTAGAAAGACACACCTTTTCAGATCAATATGGTTTTTACAGGAGACTCAGCTGAATCACTCGTTTGTGTTATTCTTCAACTGGATATGCTGCACAACGACTGCCTCATGTTTCACTTGGCAGAGGTAAACGAGAGATTTAGCTGGGTCCAAGTTGTCTCTCGCAAAACCAAACTTGTTTGCAAACGAGTGTCCTTCGCTAATTTCATGCAATTTGGTTTCAATTAGAACATAAGGTTGACGAAACTCGGGATATGCACCTACCTGATGACCCCCAATAAGGGCGAAACCGGTCGTGGGCTTTCGAAGAGTTTTCAGCAGCCATTTAAGTAGCCTTCTAAAGTCTCAGTTGTCACAAACACCAAATTTTACATTAATTCTCAAGACTCTGCTGCTTTCCGCTCCGATATAAGCACTGCATACAGTTTCATACAGGTGTGATAACGTCGTGTGGTTACCTGTGAACTGTCCTCGTAGTTGTCAACGCCTTAACTACAAACGCCGATTATTTCGAGCCCTAAAGACTGGATTCACAGCTTGTTGAATTTTGAACGTGCATTTTACGGATTACAGGATAAAAATATTCAAAAAAACGTCCTTTACTGGTCCACTCCATGTGCCCTTTCAAATTTTATTCAGCAGTAAATGTTTTCCCCAAACTAGTGCATGCGTACTTAAATAAGCTCAATGTCGTCTGTCTGAGCGGTTGGAGGTGTAGGTACCTCAAAATGCTTGACTTAGGTCAGCACTAGTTTCCCACCCTCACCCACTCTCTTCTCTTTCCACTCTAGGGCTATATATATATATATACATATATGTATAACTAGACGAACCTTATGGCTGTATGACAGGAAGCATCCGTGTCAACTCTTTGATGAGGATAATGATGGGACTCCTTGCACTACTCGACAAAATTTCGTGTGCCGATAGTACATGGTAATTGCAAGCACAGTCGCGAGAAACTGCCAGCGGCTATCCCACGATCGTTGGTCAGATTCCAAGTTTGTTCCGACTGGGCTCCAGCTGAAACGCAATACTGAATTTTAAAGCAAATCCCATGGAACATTTTTCGCCCCAGCTTATCCATTCCGCTGTTCAGCAACGCCCATGGCGTTACCTTAAACTCACCATGAACTTCTTTCTCGTGTCTTTCGTCAACATTAGGGAACCTTTGAAAGTGGTACGTGGAACACCAATTTGGCACTTTCCAACCACAGGAGTGTACACTTATTTTATGAAATTATCGCCAGCGTAGCTACCACAGTGTGTACTACAGGTGCTGTTATCAGTTTTCTAGGGATCGACATGCGTCTGGGGCACTGAACTAAACCCAACTAGGTCGGTTCGAGCAAACTTATCTCCTGAAAGAACGTGTAGTTTCGAAAGGTTGTCATTTGACGACTGTGTGATCACCCTACTCAATCCACAGCAGTATGATGTCTGGAGATGATACTCGACCAATAAAATAAAAACTTGAATTGTTTTACGGAAAACATATCCAAACCACTTGTAAGGCATGGAATCGCGATATAGCTGCACAGTGGTGCACTTCCCGTTTGTGGTCGAACTGGGAAATACGGTATCCTGAATCTATCGATCAAATATCACCCATCACTCTCTTATCGTTGATTTTACGCTACTGGTCATGTGACTTGGTGGCAGTATGTCACGGGGCGTTTGCCGATCAATAAGGGTTGAAGGAATAAATCCCATAAGACCGAGGAATCCCGTCATCATATCCTGCTACTAATGTAAGAAAAAATATGACCGATGCATTCATGGGTCGAATTTCGTAAGTTTCCTTGACGTAGTAGGTCGAATGACATTTTTGGTCACCTGAACATCATCATCTCCCAGTCTTGAAACGTGTCCACCCAAATTCATTCATTTCATGAATGCACACTGACCTTCGTGACCATGAGAGCAACTACACCGGAGGGTGAAACACACAGCCTCGGGAGCACGGGACGCCATTACGATCGAAACGTATCACATACAAATTTGAATATTCTAGAGAAAACACGGGACGTCTTTTATGGAGCAACATCTTACTGGCAACATAGGTGTGTTCAGTTTGATGATTCAAGTGGCACGCTATGCAACTTCGAGCGTACGAGTAACTACTGTGTGGACTTTGTTATCTTTAGGCATGCTTCGAATGTATCGGCTGGGACAGTTACACTGGATTCTGAGAAATCTATTGACGTGTCTTGCTGATGGGGTCAGTCACCGGATTGTTCTACTTGCTCAGTAAAAATCGGCACATGTACCACGTTCCGCGAAAAATGCCATTTTAGTGCGTGCCCGTTTACATCGCTTTTGGAAGGGTTGAATAGCATTATTTGGGTGAGTCCCTATAGTGACTTACTGAAAACCCCCTCTAGGAGAATTCAACTTTCCTCGACTAATAATGCAAGCCAGAAAATTTGGGTCAACAAATACTGTGGCGTACCAACCCTTATCATCATGATCATCATCATCTTCATCATTATCATCATCATCATCGTTGTCAACTGTAAGAACCGCGTTCTTGTCGTACAGTGGTTGTAGCTGCCACATCTTTGTTCACCGATGATTAGGGAAGTGGGGGTAGATAACTGCACGCTGGAGGCGGGAGATGATAAATTCGTGCGTAAACACCACTGTAGGTAGACTGTCAGTTGGGGGAAAAGGGTAGGGAGCTATGCATTGGAGGTAATAGTATAGATGCGTGAGGTCACTGAGGGCGCGACTGGCTCATATCTGACAACGTCTTTAGCCACTGATGTAGCAGGTCCCGGGGTTCCCATCCAGGAAGACGGTAATGATCAGCGCAGCTGAGTTTGCTGGCAATGGTTTTTATACTTCGCTGCCAAGTTTTCACTCTTCACGGGTTGTGCGAAAGTAACTCTTCGAGGAACTCGGTCGACTGGCAAACGCGGCACGTGGCCAAGCCAGCGCAACCTATGCAATGCGGTCAGTTCATCTATCGAAGGTGAGTTATTTCTTCCGAATACCATTCGACGTACTTCAGCATCGCCGCTAAGCCGATGATAAGTGTTCCGGTGCTCTTCCTAATATGTAGGCCCTGAAAGTGGATTATGTATGTTCACTCACGCCGTTCCACTTTCTCAGGTTTGGTTAGACATCAAGGCAGGGTCACACTCGGTTTCACGCGAACTGTCTGTGGATTGCAGACTGTAGGGAAGCGCTCGTTTGTCCCATCACAGCTGACCGTCAACTTGATTCTGAAGTAAGACGGACTTAACACGCACCGTAGTTGGATGGTCGTTATGCATGCATTGACAAAGCGATGAATCAAAATCTAGTCAACAAGGAATAAGATGGCTCTGTGATTCCAAACTAACCCTGGCATCTCGAGTGGTCCTGTCTAGGTTTGGGTAGTCTGGCAGTATCTTAGCCCTTGTCCTTCCATCGAGTGGTATGGCATCTGGGTAACAAAAGGGTGTTACCGTCGGAAGATTACTTTTTTATCATTAACAGCAAAAAAAGGGTTTGCTGTCATTACGCCGGTTTTTGCCATGCACATTTTATTTAGCTTGGCTGGTAAATCTGCTATTCAAATTATCAAGCAGTTGTCTGATAACTGAAGGCAGTGAGAACGTGGTTCTCTTTCCTTAGGTGATGTCGGTCTAAGGCAAATCCGGTACCTTCATTAGTGTGATCCACTAACCACTGCAATCTTCATGGAGACTGGTTACACTAAACCTTCTCTACTGATGCATGATTTAAACAAAGGGTAATTGGCGGAGTCCCTTGAAGCTCCAGCATTTACACTCACTATGTGGTTTCACGTAACATTCAGCAGTCTTCTCTCCGCGCTCCTGTCAGTCATCTCAAACGGTACTCTCAAAATTGGCTATATACCATCTGCAATCGGTCTGATTCGGCCAATGCTTATCGGCTACCCTATCTCAGGTTTTTGTATGATATCTCAGCGGCGATGAACCTAAAATTACAAAAGGAAGTCAGTCACTGTTAGCCTACCTCCGTATTTTCGAAACGAGAGCAGAACTAAAAGCTACGTCGAGAAATCACAAGATTTTCGTTGAAGAACGTGTCCAGCACCAGAAACTGCGTTGGTTGGGACATGTGTTGCGTATGCTGAACCATAGTTTGCAGAAGAGAGTGCTGTTTTCCATGCCTAATTCAGAGTGGGGTAAACACAGAGGCGGTCAACCCTTGACTTAGTACAGGAGTATGAAGGAGATCACGAAACGCTTGGGTGCTGTCCGTGGTACTCGCCTCCCAGGATGGGGACCGCGTGATCCTCACTGTGCTTGGTTGGAGACACTACAAGATATGGTTGCCAACCGATGTCAGTGGCGATCTTATTGTCAGTTTCTACCCAGGTTGCCCGAATGAGTGTCTGGAGGTGTAGACACCTCGGAATGATTATAGTAAGCTAGCATTAAGTCCCTTCCCCGTCCACCTTTATTCTTTTCTCCACAGTGAGGCTTCCAAATAAATCATGGTTGTACGGCAGTGAAGCATCTGTGTTGAACACTGATGTAATGCTGTCGATGATGATGATGATGACTAGTAAAATGTTTAAAATCTTAGGTGTAGAATACCAAAACGTTTCATATTAGAAACACTTGTAAATGATCAGAGTCAATTGGATTACTTTGTCTTTGAGTTTTGCCAAGAAGCTCACGGACAAAAAACCGTTTGAACTATCAACTTACAATTGTCACGCTTGACCTAAGTCTGTCAGCGCTAAGCGAATAGAGAAAGAACACAGTACGAACAAGCGATCGATATTAAGTCCCGAACACCGATTAGCTTTGTTCACACCATTTCACTGACTCGGTTGGTGATAAAAGACCCGCACTCATCATCACCAATCGCAACAGCACAACATCAGTTTTCAAGTGATGCTTCACTGCCGTGCAACTGTAGTTTACCTGAAAGCCTTACGGTAAAAAAAGTGAATGGGGAATGGACTTCGTGCTGGTCTGCGGCAATCATTCCGAGGTGCCTACAAATGCATTCATTCATTTCAACCGTAGAAAACGACCACACGAAACCCAGTGATTTGGATTAGCGGACGTATCACACAACGGCAGCAACTACGCACAGCGGGAGGAGTTACGCGGACCCATCCTGGAAGACATGTAACACCGACCGAACTCAGATATTTGTGATCGAATTCATCTGTCATTCGGCCAAGTCAAAGTTTGACCGAATTCTCACTTGCATCAATCACACTTCCGTAAACGATGGTGCGAAATACATGGTCCAACCTCCGCAGCTACTGGACACATTCTATGTTCAAAGTCATCGGCGTGAAATCAGTGTGCAAAACTGATGCTTCGCCCCTGTAAATCAATGGCTATACGTGGGCTGAGATACTCCTAGGGTGCTCAAACCTAAACAGGAGGACGGTTAAGGGCCTTAAGCAAGCACCGCAAAACAGTAGTGTTTGGCGGTAAATACAGGTGCATTACCACTTTTACAGAACAAGTGGCCACACATTTTCCAGCCCCCAACCTGGAGGGCCAGGAAACTGTGTTTTTCAGACCTCTAACCACTGATTAACCTCGTATAAGAGGCCATGAGACTGTCTCACGGGCACACCCAGTGAAACTCGGAGACTCACAGACCGTCAAACCACCGTAAGCTCCCTCGTATAAGAGACCATGAGACTGTCTCACGGGCACACCCAGTGAAACTCGGAGACTCACAGACCGTCAAACCACCGTAAGCTCCGATCTATTCGTGACGGTACGACTGAAATCCCCGTTGCATAACCGAACACTGGTTTTCAAACAGCTTCTTTGGGGCTTTGCCAGCACCAGCTTACACGAACTGTGATTTTGAAACGAAAGTTGCGGAAGACGTGAAAATCTTTCAGGTCAGCTGATCGCGGAGGTCCTACAGCCATACAAGAAAACATCCCATGCAGTGGCCTGATAAATGCGTCCCTTGAGATTCAGGATTAGGCCTCTCACCGCCATAAGTGTCTTGTATTAGCAAGCACTATTTGTGCCTCGGAGACTTTGCACTGTTCTCATCTGCTTCACGACAATCGGAACCAAGACAACTTAAAGGCACGTAAATGCTCCACAGTTCCGGTTGCCTCTCCATGGACTGTAAGTGACATGCCCGATGACTGCATGTCCAGTGCTTCGGGAGGGCAAAGCGCCTGCCAAAAGACCTTTGATTAGTTCATCCAAGAACAAATGCACCTTCCCTTCTTTGAAGACGTGGGAGATGTCGTCTGCATGCCGCAGGTCGACAAAGTTTTCGACAGTCGGGAAACTAAATAGCATTGGAGGAACTGTGCAGCCTTGTCTAGCACCAGTTTGTGTAGGAAAGCTTTTGGTAATCCCACTCCCTCACAAGTTCAGAAAGGCGAAGGATTTGCTGTGTAAACAAACTTCCGCGGTAGTTCTTGACAAGCAAGTAAAATCGAAGAGAACAGACCGGTCGGCGGTGTCGAACAAGCCTTTAAAATCAAGGAATGCTAAAATTATGGGACGTTTAAGCCACATAGCATCTGAAATTGTGTGGAGATTTAGTCAGCGCAGTCCACACTAGTCTGGAACTCCTCCTACTACAGTCGTGTCAGTGCTTCACGAGCCACCAGAAGGCGATGAAGCAGAGGTGATGCAGAGTCTCGCTACGACTGGATTTGAGCTCATCTCCATGTCGTTACGGAACTCATTACGGACCTCTGTGTTGATTCTGCGTGGATTCTTTTCAATAGTTCAAGATCATCTTCTCTAAAATGGAGGCGCTAACTTAAGACTTCATACCCACCCTTGACCAGTGCAGCTGGGAAGTTCTCCGGACCAAAACCTCGATGTCAGTCGAGAGAGCACATGCAGTGATAAATTTCTGAGACCGTATGGTGTTCCCGCTTCGTCGTCCAGGGTTCAACTGCAGTTCCAGGATCCATCTGAGTGGTGATCAGCAGAATTGCTGTTCACAATGTTCGACTCAGCGATCGAGGCGCCTTTCTTTACCCAAGATGGGTGCTCAGTTTGATCCTCGATCGTTTCGTTCAGTAGCTGTTCGCGTGGACCGGCTATGCGAATCAACCGAATTGAACTCCGGCTCTCTGAGCTTTCTCCATTTACCTAGCCTTTCACGTCCACCAGGCTTCACTCTCGGTGCGCATTTTGATTTTCACTTTCGGTAGTTCGTCCGGATGAACTAGTTTCGGGACGGGTGCAAACGGTTCTCCAAAATTCAACCAACGCCACTATCCTGTCTGATATGCAACGCTCGAGCGAACCGTTCAGCTGACCTGTAGTGATAGTGTGACGGTGGCTACTACTGATTAGGCATGCGAGTAGTATGTGATCATCGTGGTGGTCTCGTAACTCCGACTTGATCTAATCGAAGATGGGATTTATTGTGGGATTTGTGGGACTGTTTTTCAGCATTCGTTCACAATTGCGTGCAACTCAATGGCTATCCAGGAAATTTCAAGAAGACGCGTCTATGTAGAAGCCGGATATTCAGGTTTTAAGAACAAGGTGCATATGTGAGTTTTACTTTCCTGTCTAATGGTCTGGAACTGTTTAGTTGGTGTTCTCTAACAAAACTTCACGGCGAAGGGCTTCTCTCCTGCCAGAGGTGGAGGGAGGCAGCCGCAATGTCAGTTGCTTCCAGTCGCCGCCACCGCACTTGATCCTCTGTCACGCACACATTTGCCTGATGCGCGAAATCTGCTAGCGGCGTTTCCTCCTTGAAAAGCATTGAACATTTCTTTTTGTTCCTTCCACTGCCGTCTTCCACCCGTGTTTTCCCAAATCACACATTTCGCAGAAAGTTTTAACTCGACCGATTTCGCGTGAAAACCTTTCATCCTTCTCATCTTATTCATTGAATTCTTCCACATAGGTTGTGTCTACTACTTATGTGGCCTTGTTTTTTGACAGGAAACGATGCTATAAATAGACCCAAACCATCCTTAAGTTTCAAAATGATATACATATAAGTATATATATGTGTATATATGTATAGGTCAACACGCACGAGAATAAAGTTACGGTAAACGAAGTTAAATAAGCGAGCTTACGGGAAATTCTTGAGCGAGATTTAGCTCTTTCCAGAGTTGTTCTTCGCAAATTTGAACAGTTAATTCACAGGCAGGGAACGTACTTGGGTGAGTTGACGTTTTTGACATTTCTTCTGGTTTTTATATCCACAGAGCTGAGCTGTGGATAATGCAATAAAGATGGGCAAATAGGCTGTCAGGATGTGAAATTTTATAGCGAGGCACTCTGGTCGCTCAATTCATCATCAGTTCATGGTTGTACGTGGACTGGGATACTGTCAGTGTGCCCACACCTAGAGAGGAGGACGATTAGGGTCCTCAACCAAAGTCTTCGGCTCAAAAGCCTGACCACAAGGCAGCAGTATTTGGCGGGGAACGCAAACGAGTTACCGTTTCTACGGAACAAGACGCCACATGTTCCAAACCCCCAACCTGGAGGGCCAGGAGACAGTGTTCGTCACTCGCTTGCTCATCAGTCTAGCCTTGCCGACTGAATTGTTCATCTTTGAGTGCAGAGTGATTCGGAGACGCCACACCAGAAATAACAAGTCAACCACCGAGGACTTCTCTGGAGGATAACCAAGGCCCTTCATCCTTACTGAGTTGGATTTTGTTCCACAATTTTTCTGTGTACTTCTATGAGATTTCCACGGTAAACGATTGATTTTTAGTCATATTTGATACTCTTTGTATGCTTTCAGAGTTTCATCAGCCGATGGGGATTTCTGAAACCTTCGATATATTTAGTGAATCGTAAAACACACCCGCCTGGACATCACTCTCCTCATCTTGATCTCAAAGTGGACTTTTTTGAAGAGAGAACTCTACATAGGGCTCATTCTCAGCAATCCTTTGAAGTGAAGTTAGGTCTCGGTCTTGGTTCACCTTCAAACTTCGTCAGAACAGAGTTAGACTTCCCCTGTGCAGAATCTGGCTATGCTAACCAGTCCACTGGTTAGTGTTTTCATACTTGTTTATCACGTCACATATTGCCCATTGGGAATCGCGTGATCCCCACTGCGCCGGTCGGAGACGCTGCAATATACTGCTGCCAGTCAATATCAGTAGTGTTTTTGTTGTCAGTTTCTATCCAGATTATCTGACTGAGAGTTTGGAGGTGTAGGTATTTCGGAATGATTGTGTTAGGCTGGCAGTCAGTCCAATTCCGGTTCACTTGTATTCTTTCCTTCACAATAAGTCTTTCAAATAAAGCGCGAGAGTACAGCAGCGAAGCATCCGTGTTAAACCCTGAGATCATGCTCTCAGTGATGGTGTAAAATACAAACTGTGTGCGCTTAAAGTGGCTTATCACAGTCAACGGATACCAAAGATGACTAACCAAGTGACAACTGAAGTCTCAGATATTCAAATTTGAAATGTTTCGTGTCACTGGACGGGAAAGAACAACTCCGACAGAGCTTGCTCAACCCAACTGCGAGACCGTCCAACTTGCCAAGAAGGAAAAAGATATCTATAGAGGAAAATGTCGGTAGCTCAGGTAGCGTAGATGGTTGTCGGCTTGTTCGCTGAACTGGGCAGTTTGATTGCAAACGTTCCATCACCAATCGAGGTGACATCACCAGTGCGTTAGCGGGGAGTGTAGTGGCGCGTAGTGGTGGGTTACTGATTGTACGTTGGGTAGTGTTACGTGTGTGTTGATATACGTGCTGGTAGCCGGGGATGACCTTTGATACAACGCGGCTGTCAGGAGACATGACCTCTTGTCCTTGATATCTATACACGAGGACCAAGAAAGCCACAAATTCAATCTGGAAAGCGCGAAAATTTTGGCACACGGAGACACGCGACACGGAAGAGAATTTCTGGAAGCATGGTACTCCACGGCAGATTCAATCAACCGGTACGTCGAACTGGATCCAATTTACGCACCTCTACGTGCAAAAGACCAACATCTCAACCGGAACACTCAAGGAGGACCGAAGAAACAAGGAACTCCTCGGAATCACATCAATAAAGGTCACAAACCGGAACTCGGAAGGACAAAGTTCACTCCAACATCGATCAGACTACGACGGCGAGGGTTGCCAAGTTCAAAGGTCACTTCGGCATCGGCGAATGAGGAAACGGGATAAAAGAACAACCAATGGAACCGCCCGACCGAATAACTAATCGTGATCAAAAGTCATCCCCGGCTACCGGCACGTATATCAACACACACGTAACACTACTGAACGCACAACCACTAACCCACCGCTACGCACAACTACGCACTGATGATGTCACCTCGATTGGTGATGAAACGTTTGCAACCAAATTGCCCAGCTCAGCGAACAAGCCAACGACCAGACTTATTTCTATCAGTGCTTTCAGACTTCAGAATATTAGGCATTGTTGAACCGTCGCTTCAGGAGAGAAGCGCAAGGTGCTGAAGGGTTGCGGCAAGCACAGTGTTTTCCAGAAGATTATATCACTTGTGGCGGGTGTGATGGTGATGCTGTGAAAATTTACAAATGTCAAGAATAAATGGCACAGAGTGTACGACAAAGAAGCCGTCATGAGGTTTTCACCACCACCACCATCATCATCATCGACAACGTGACATCTGTATTAACCGATGCTTCACTGCCGTATAACCATGATTTATTTGAAGGTCTTATTGTAAAGAAAAGAGTAAAGGTGGACGGCGAAGGGACTTAGCGCCAGCTTACTACAGTCCTTCCGAAATGAATATACCTCCAAACATTCACTTAGGTAATCTGGGTAGAAACTGACAACGAGAACGCCACTGACATCGGTTGGCAGACATATCTTGTAGTGTCTCAAACCAGGCACAGTGAAGATCACGCGGTCCCCATCCCGGAAGGCGAGTAGCACCGACAGCGCCCAAGCGTTTCGTGGTCTCCTTCATACTCCAGTGCTAAGTCAAGGGTTTGCCGCCTCTGTGTTTACTCCATTCTGAATTGGGCATGGAAAGCAGCACTCTGTCCCGCAAACGATGGTTCGACATACGTAACGTTGTGGACATAGTGTCCGGTTAAGGAATACACAGGACTCGTCTATTCACTTGATTCGGTCTCCGCGTGCAAACCGAAAAGAACGCATGGCGTGGATGTGGCAGCTGGGCCCAGTGTGCACAGCACCCCCAGGCTTGAAGGAGACAGCTTGAATAAGAGCCACATCGAGTGTGGAAAAGACACATGATTGAAGCAAGGTAGGATAGAATGCATCTAACGAAGATACGGCACAAATTCGACGATTTGAAGTGGATGCAACACCGCTCAAATTTGTTGCTGGCTCACGAGCGAGCGAATTTCGAAAGAAACAGAGAATTCAATTCAGGCTACTGGTTGCAAGAGCCCCGAGCTTTATGGTGACCGATCGATCAGGAGAACTTTGGTAACTTGGTATGGTTTTATCCCAGGTGGGATGAGCCCAAAGGAAGCTTGATTATGATGCACAAGGTCGGAGAATACTAAATAGCCTGTCGTGTTCCAAGGCTACAACCTGAAGCCTATACAATTTCTGTTAATGCCGGTTAGAATGGAACATTTTCGTGGTTCGGTTCAATAAAGAAGGTATTTAACAGGTTTAATCTTCGCTTCAGGGATGATCTAAGTGCCTTATTTATTACTTTGTCATTACTTTAACACATTTTTCCGTCCCCCCATTTTTGTAACTTCCGCTACACTTTTGTGTTTAGTGTGTTTGTATGAACTGGCATTTGTTTGTCCCTGCCACTTCACCCATTTGACCTTGAGGTCATCCAGCCATTTTGTGGCCGACCTAAAGCACTTTTGCCTGTTTGCTTAGTTGGTTTGTCCTTTTATAGTCCAAGTGGACCATTTGTTGTGAACGTGCATCTGCTGTCGAGAAACCCAGGTCGGCCATTGTTTTGCATGCTCGGAGGTTCTAGTGATTGCATATTCGTATAGCGAGCATGGACGCCGTTTTTGACTGCAAGTACCAACTTCCTCTTCTTCCGTATCCGAAGTTTAAAGTACATCTTTCTAACACATATTGATCGACAGTTGTCCCGTCGGAGAGACGTCAGTCACAATGAAACTAAATATAACCGGCAAAATAACTTCATGTCCGCATGCAAATATTGGAGGGGCGGTGATCGAGTTCCATCGTGTTTTCGCACAAATACCAATGATACGTCATTTGTCACTGTAAAACCAGACATCTGCTCGCCTTTTTCCGGCGGTAGGAGACAGCGGTTGATTGGTAGTCGTTGTGACTAGTGTTCACACTTCCCTGGCGGGTACGAACAACCGTTTGCAGAGCAAATAGATGTTAACAAAGTGCTTAACCGATTCCCTCGGTTATACTGTCTATCAGGCGAATATGTTGCACCAAGACCACTTCATGTCTCCCCATACGCAAATCTATTTTTCTTATTAAAGGTAAAAAATAATACTGTTCGTAGTGTGAGGCGACTTTTATTGAAGGCTTCGTCCCGTAAGCGAACTCTGCTTTTATTGAGAACCTGAGAAACATGGCACAGCTCTTTTGCCTTTATTGGGAATCATTAACAGTGCGTATTTCATGCAGTTCGAACCCGCGACCTCCTGGCTAGTAACTGGAAGACTGAACCGCTCG
>NW_008752062.1:167001-184391 GCF_000715545.1 Opisthorchis viverrini | reverse complement strand
ACTGAACCCCTCGGCCGATCAACAGTGTGATTAACTCGAACCTATACAGGGTATGGCGCCGCTTATCCGCCAATCACGTGGTCCACATCACGTGGTTATGTGTTGACTGGCTCCTCAAGCAATGAATTTTTAAATCCAGTTGTTGAATGATTTTAGTGTGAAGAGATTTTGTCATTTGCGATCGAAATCCGCATTGCCAGTGACTCCCATTAAGGATAAAACGGCCGTACGGTGAATCTCGGCCTTTCGGCAACCAACATGCTACCAACGTTACATAATCAAATGTTAGTTGCTAGAACAGGTTTTAAGCCCATTTTCTATAGAACTCTCTTTGTATTCACCGATAGCGATTTTTTTACAGAAAACTGTCACCTTGATCACGCTGAACTGCCGAGCATTCCTTAGCGGTCACGATTAGAAAATTCTTTACTGGCGTTTGAAGTAAATTACCAATTAAGGTTAATGTCGTAACAGGAAGAAAGTCCATCTTTTTCCGGGTAATATTCTGAAATCGGGTAGTGATCTGAAGCTGCTGATGGTGCACCTCCGTAAAAGTGCGAAGAATCTGGAGATGGTCACAATACAATACGCTACTTGCATTTTCGCTTTTTCACTCGAACGGAGGGTACCAATTTGTTCGTACTTTCAAACCTTACAAGCATGACAGTGACCTTTATTGTGGAGGCCATCACGAGCTGAAAGTCCTTAGGTTCGGAAGCTTTTCACCACGCGGCACGTAGAAAACGGACGTTTCTCTACATCATCGTGCTTCAGGACATTTAAAAGTACTTCCGAAAGCCGGCTGATTATCGGACCGAGTCAGGTAATCGTGCTCAGGGATTGAAAACAGCGCGCATGTACCTGGCCGAGTACAATTGATAAAACGTAGCAATCGAGGTCGCCATTTCGATCATTTGATCCTCGGATTATGTGCAGTTCAGCTGCCAACAAACTCCAAGCTTTCCTATCGACTGTCGTGCGCCTGAAACGTCATAATTCTCGGTGTAACAGGTTCCGATGAATCCAATTAACCAGAGTTGCGATTTTCGCCATTCGGTGCCCTCATCCAGTGTGATGGAAACGATCAGGGTCTCACGACACCGAAATGCGTGGGCATCGCCAATGTCCACAGAGTGACCTCTAAACCGGCTAACCTGATTGTGATGATTGTTCTTCGTTGGAATGCGATTCACGCACCTGAAAAATGTACCAAATTGCGATGAGCCAATCAGGATCGCGCCAGCTTGCAGTATAATTGATACTTTACTTTTGTATATGTGGCGAGTTTGGAGGGGTACTAGAACCAGTCCACTTGACGCACACAGTCAGTGAACAACAGTCTTTGTGCGTGACGAGTAGCGAAATTCCGGTATCCCTTAAGGACTTTTTAGAGGACAGATAATTATCGCTGAAAGATTTCCATGTACCCATAAGGACAACAAGAACTTCTCGACTCGATTTGACAGCCAGCTACCGCTTGCTAGTGGTTCCTTCTTCCGCCCTGTGTGCATAAACACTTTGCCGAGAAGCCTTGTTTTACCTGCCAGAACTGTTAGTGCGTGCAATTCAGAGTTATGTAACTCTCAGTTCATCCACACCCATATACGCAAGTGTAGGTGTGTGCGCGCGTACGTTAATCCTAAACTGGTAGGTGAATTAGCATAAACGGATCCGACAACTTTGGCCCCCCAGACCACCAGTATACAAAATACTAGTTTATAAACAGACTGCTGGCAAGTACGTTGTGTGAGGTTTGTTGACTTTGTTCAACTTTGCAGAGAGAAGCTCGCAGCGGGTTCACATATAATTGATGAGTCCTTTCCCCGACCGTAATGGGGTTGCCAGTAAACTTGATGTACACCGTGCTTTTGGTATTGCACGCAGTTCCTTTCGCCGTCTTCAAACCCAGGACCAAGTATGCGCGTAGTACAGGGATGTTTCTGTGACCACGTGAATTGCCATATAAGAGTGCTAAATGCTATAAAGGATAAAGAGATAAATACGGGAATAACGCCTTGGATAAAAAGTGCAATTTTGTCTGAGTGCTAAAAAACTTGTTTTTGCATACATGCTTAGCATACTGGTAAAGATAACCTCATCTGGACCTAGCCAGCGGCAGTCGGTTCTCCTCGATCATAAGACAGATTCAAGCCCAATCTGTGGGATCACCCGGCTTTCAAATCGAGTATGTATTGTAATAACCAGAAGGGCGGAACAGGTTGTGGGCTGTCGAAGAGTTTTCAGTAACCTTATGAGGAGTGTATTACGTCTACACTTTATCCCCACTTACTTCGGATTAGGGCAGTGCTCGGGATGATAGCATGGACAGTGGAGGTATACGCTCACCCAGTGGCCTGTTTGCACTTTTTATTGCATTCCCCACCCCAAAAGTGATTCATCCTTTTTGTAAAAACTTTGCTACAGAGTCCACAGTTTCTCCCATCAGAGCATAGACCGAAGAATACCATTCCCTCTCAAGAGAACGATGTTGCGGCCGAGGGCTTCTTCCGATAAATCGTCCTTTTAAAGAACGATCTCTTGGGGTCTGTAGATGATAGGTTTTTGTGAACAAGAATGTAGTAACACCAATACTTGAAATTACTTGTTGCCCAGCAGAAAACAAGTCTTCCCTCTTTCCAAACAAGTCACTATGGCGACATGCACTGACTTGATGTGGAGATCCCAAAAACATCCATGTTTGCCAATCTGTGTTTTGTTTGATGTACAATACATTACAATACAGTACTACTATATATTATATGTATTATATATTATATTATACCGTAGAGTAATACTGTACTATGCTATACTTCACTATATTATATTATACTACTGTATAGTATTGTATACTACTGTGATACATTATATTATATACAGTAAGTACTACAACAGCTGCTGATTCTGTCAAGCGAGGTAGACCAATATAGAACACCTGACCTATCACATTCAGAGCTGGCCTAGCTCGGCTGAAATGTCTTCAAGACATGCGTACTATCGATCTGGGTTTTTTTCAATCTGATTTACGAACAAGTACTGCAAAATGAAACTTTTTGGCCAACTGCCCGCCTCTGAAGACAGCTGAGTAAGCATTTAGTCAAGTTGAGAAATTTTCATGGCATACTGTTTGATCGAAATGGACCGATCGGTCACACCCTACCACCTAAAGTCGGGAAAATTTACCGACAACGAACAGGCTGAACAGATGCGCAAGGGACGCCGGATGCTCAATATTCGTTCCCTCTCTTTACTCGATTCTGTCTTCAATATTACCATTCGAGTTTACGCCTCAGCTGCTTCCTTGTGAGAAGTGAATTGAAAGTTATCATGGAGAGTAGGGATTTGGTGGGTTTTCATTGCTAACGTGACGGAAACTGCATGTTCCCTCCTAAACTTACACTTTCGAGCACAATACTCGAGTCTGATACTAAAATGGACCCAAGTGTTGCATTGGTGGTCCATCCTACTCTATTCTCACTTTGCACTTTTCCACGAGGCAGTTCAGTGAAATTTGGCGATGATTTTTCGAATTCGACCTTTCCAGTGAGGTCTTGGAAACGGAATTCGTTAAAAACAGTTCCGACAACGTCTGCCCCACTTTATGCAAATGAAACTGATTGAACGAACCGTGGCAGCTAGATTGTATCGTGGAGAAGACGAGGAGAAGAAGCAATCATAATCAGACAATCAAACGATCAATCACTGGCATGGCACCAGAATAATCAAATGGTCCTCCTCGGAGGCCAGCTTTTGAAAGTAAAAGCCGCGTGTACTGCGGCCCATTCATCGTTGTGGTTGGAACGAACCGTCCGCTGACGCTTGAGCGGATACAGCGACGAAAAAGCACCATCCGTGATGAAGAACAAGTGTTCATTCGTGTATAGCGTAGTAACGTCGAAGCAAACTAGTCATAGATGACGTTTGAAGGATGAGCCCCGATGCCTCTTTAAATATTTGATTTCTACGACAGTGAGCATTTGGAAGACCTCATCTTTGGCGTGGCAGTGACTGATGGGAAATTATCTGACTGCTAGAACTGCTGTTTAGACGAGTTATAGTAAATCGAATCTTTGTTTGTCCTAGCCAGCTTTTGACTAATTTATAGAAGCATCTAACCGCCGATATGTAGTCATGGATTTTTCTGTTGGATTAGTCTGTGATCCTAGAAGAGGATTTGATGGTTAACTAGTCAACAGCTATAAATACTAGTACGACGGTGGATACTACTGATGAGGCATGTGAGTAGTATGATTTTTCGAAATCCGCTTCGCGTCTCTGGAAAAGTGAGATCTATTACGGAATTTGTGGAGTCGCATTTGCTTGCATTTGAGTACCAGTCAATGAATAATCAGGAAAGTTCAGGAAGACGCGTTCAAGAGAAGATGGATATTCAGTTTTTGTGAACAAGATGCATGAGAGTTTTGCTCCCCTGTCGAATAGTCTGTTGATGTTTCTCTAATGATCAACTCCGCATTGGAGGCCTTCTTGCTTTACTAGTGTTTGCCTAAGGAGAGAATTGCATTTAGGCTCTCGACAGCTGAGCCACGAATGTTTCTTTCCTGTTGGTTAATAGCAATTACATATCCAGCAGAATATGACTACTTGGTTAGATGAACGTGCAGTGTGCTCCGGAACCAGATTACGGCAGTCGGTATGAGAAAAAATACTCTGGCATCAATAGTAAAACTCAGGTACAGCAACGAGCAGAACATCAAACATTTTGTTTTGGGCGTCCGGATCATCCTCAACGGGAGGCCGGTTTTGGTACACTATCCTGATTCAGGGCTGTTTCTAGCCTCTTCTGATGGCTTGGGGGAGCTGCGCTTAATCCGGCTGTTTTTCAGGACAGAACATCCGCCAACTTTGAAGTTTGAACATGATTTCAGAGGTGGCTGTAATTCACAATGCTCAAAATGATTTATTTACCGATATGAATTCGCCCACCGAAAGAAATCCTCGGGAAAAAGTGATGGAATCTGACAGTGTAGACAGTAATATATACGTATTCTCCTCAGATAGATTGGTTATACTCCACAATGCGAAAAATCGACGTGACACGGTAGCATTCTATGAAGTCGACTCATCAAAAGCTCAATTGAACGGTGTAGATATCGACCATGGTAAACTATTTCACCATACGGTTTCCTCTCTCTAATCGACCCTCCTCAGATAGATTGGTTATACTCCACAATGCGAAAAATCGACGTGACACGGTAGCATTCTATGAAGTCGACTCATCAAAAGCTCAATTGAACGGTGTAGATATCGACCATGGTAAACTATTTTCACCATAGGTTTCCTCTCTCTAATCGACCTCGGTAGGAACTGTAAACTGGGGGAAAGTATCACGTGAATCACATGTAACACGTCCATCAAATATAACATGCAAGTCATGTGTGCGCGTCCCTGATGGCTCTTATGGTTGGGAAGTTTTGAAATACGTCAAGATACGGTTTTAAAGATGTGATTTTGACCAAGTTTTCCTTAACACGGATGAAAATTGGTGGACATGTCGACTATCTGACCGGGAAAGTAGCGCTTATTGGTTCGTTCCAGGGCATCACCGAAACGCTCAACCCCATCATCATTCATCATCACCATCATCATCATCATCACCATCATCATCATCATCATCATCATCATCATCATCGTCATCATCGTCATCACCATCATCATCATTCATCATCATCACCATCAGGAGTTTCGCTATTTTGCACTCCAGTTAGGCTGCTCAGAGATAAATCTGTGGTAAAACAGGATAGGAGTAGTAACTGATGTGTCTAGCACTGCACTTCCACAGTCAGACAAGTACACCCAACTCCAGAAAGACACCAAGCCAAGGTAAACTTCAAAAATTCAAAGCATAAACGTCACTGACAGCTCCTGACGGTCGCACTCTGCAGCTTGTATGACTACGTCCTTTACAGAGCCGACAGCAGAAATAATTAATGCAAACCCCTGTTGAATCATATTTTGTTTTGTTTCAGCACATTCTCTCTGATGATTACATGAGTAAATAAACCAGCATCCTGTGGCTCACGTCATGTTCAAAATATCGAGAGAGACCATCAATGCGTGTATCTGATTGACTGGTTCATCATTGCTAAATTTTGGTTTCTCCCTTTGATTTACGGTTTTATTTTGTAGCATTTGCGTCGAATATTTTAAAGTCGCGGACTTTATGGGAATTCGAGTTGGAGTTGGGAGACAACGCGGTTTCAAGTGTGAAGATGACAGGGTGAACATCGTCCTGTTTTTTCGGGGAGACGTTACTGTACCTCTGTGACCCACCGATTTTCACTTTGCTTATTCCAGGTTTGTGAGTGAAACAAGTACAGTAGCCGGTTTCTTAAAAATTTCATGGCGGAACCCGTCCGCTGTCTTGTGGTCATGCTTTTCAGCCAAGTACTTGGTGAAGGTTCGTAATCACCTTGATGATCGCCTTGATGGTTTCAGGGCTTGCGTACAGCCACGTATTTCTCAACCGTTCCACATCTATTGATACATGGTGTTATCAGTCGGGTCAGCTTACATTTTGCGTGCATCAGTCGAGCACCAATCGGTTAGGCGGAAACATACTACTGTGAACGCCTCCCCTTTTGGACGTTCATCTATTCACACAGCTTCCAAACGCGGCGTGCAGTGACCATCTTTTCGGAACCAGAATAGGCAGTTTCGTTCACCTTGCATCATACTTAGTGACAACTTCTCTACGTCCATCTGTAGTGATAACCATGAACAACTCTACGTCAAATTTCAGGAATACCTTCGTTGTAAGATCTCTGCGATATGCAGAGCGGAATAGTAACTTGTGTTTGATGGTAGACTGAATACCTCTCGCAATATTTTACGCCATCTTTCAAAATCTTTCGACCAACTTAGGGAGGACCATCGAACAGATTGAAAATTAAGTTGACACTGGAAAGCTAATCTAGATCAGTCAGTGTTCGGAATCCTCGCAGTTCTCTGCGACAACCTCTGTTTTTAGTTTCACTCGTATGTTTATTTATTATTTGTTTACTCGTTTACTCATTTTATGTCACTCACGAATTCAGTAAAGGAACGGAAGAATCCCTACAAAATTACAGGAATTCCACGTTGAAGTAGCGCGGATAAAACGCGATTCCGTCAGTGCAAACTGGTCAAACGAAAAGAATTCAGCTAGGTTCCAGGTGAGTTTGCAAATGAGTGTATTCCACTAGTTTCAATCCCTGCATACCATTCGATAACCCCCATTTGTGGTTGGACCAGAAATTTTCCCGACCAGAAAACAAGTCACTCAGATATGACGTTAGTTTTGTCCACCGTACTGGATAGAAGAATAGGTCTACCACCAAAATAATGAAACGAACGAGGGTTAAAAGGCAGGGTGGATTAGAATCATGAATCTCGTGGGCCCTTAACTCCTTCCTTACCCTTGCCTGAAGCTCAGTTTCGGTCAAATGGACTTTCCATTGCCAATTAAGAGGTGACTCGAACGTTGCAGCCAACCATTCGTGATAAAACCTAAAATACAGAGTAAAACTTTCAGTCAGTTCACAACAGTTTATTATGTGTTTCTGGATCATTGAGGAACTCAAACAGGAAATTCGCCTCCGGTATTGAAGTTTCCAAATGTTTATTGATTCAGCAGAGGTGTGACAAATGAACTGTGACGTTCGGGCGTCCATAACTCCTCCACATCTATCCCCTCAGCAAGACATCGTCCACTTAGAAGTCGTGTCTCTGGAAGTTGGCAGCATGTTGGCGAGACAATTTACTAGTTCATTTCGTTGGAAAGCGCTTGGAACCGATTGAGTAGTCATCATTTTTGGAACTGAACCAGAAGAACTAGACCCTAGACCGGACCCAAATCCATGTAGGTTTCCCTATCGACTTCACACTTGGTGACCCACTCTACGCAAAAAACCCCTTGGTCGACACCTAACACCAATTTAGCATGACTTAGCTTATTGGTTCTCCTTCCGCCTTGAATCTCTTCCGAAACCGTAACCCTAATGTCACAAAATGGGTGTAGAATCCATGGTTGTAGCTGAAGAACACATGAAATGAAGAACTGTTTGGAGGATATTCGAATGTCACGCGACAAAGAGTAACTCACATCCTCCGAGAAATACGCTTATTTGCAAATCAACTTGATTTTCACGAGATTCAACTGAGTCTCTCGTTTATGATATTCTACAACTGAATGTGATGCACACAGGCCACCTCATGATTTAGTTAGCACGATATTTGAGATATCGCAGTATGTGTTCATAAAGGAAACTACTTACAGGGTTGCTGAAAACTCTTCGACAGCCAACGACCGGTTTTGCCCTTCTGCTTCGGGCTCATCAGGTAGGCGCAGTCCCCGAGTTTCCGTCAACCCCATGTTCTACTTGAAACCAAATTGAACTGTTTTTCGAGAAATACACTCATTTGCAAATCAATTTGGTTTTCACGAGGAACTCAACTGAATATCTCGTTCATGAAAATATACTGCGATATCTCATATATCGTGCTAACTGAATCATGAGGCGGCCTGTGTGCAGCAAATTCAGTTGTGGAATTTCATAAACGAAAGATTCAGTTGAGTCTCTCGTGAAAACCAAATTGACTTGCGAATGAGTACATTTCTCGAAAACAGTTCAATTTGGGTTCAAGTAGAACATAAGGTTAAGGGACACATGTTTTTCAGCTGTAAGGTTTAATTGTTGTAATACATTACCACTTGCATATGCAAACATTTTTCAGTTTGAGGTGTCCAAGACGTAATTTGAAAATCAGTCGAGTTCATCGTTTCAGAAGGGCTTGATAAACAATCGGTAGTTTTTTTAATTGGGCAACTTTCACTTTTGACACAAAAGCTTCGTCAGGCCAAGTGAATAGTTCACCAAGTTTGCCAGGTTATAAGACAGACGGAGAACAAATCCGTAAGTCCTCTTCACTCTAGGTCAGTGTAGAGTGTCAATTAACTGCTCTTGTCGGCTAGTATGCTTGCCAAAATCTTGAATTGATAGGTTGGAGGAGTTTCAAATTCGTTCCGATCGGTTCTTTTTCCTTAATCTTACTTCAGGGTGCTTCAACGGATGATTAACCCCGGTTGCCTCTGATGGATTTCATTGGTCTTTGTGGGTTTGTGATTGCTCCGACACTTTAGTTAGGGGGGGGGGGTGATGATCACTCCTTCTTCTGATGGCCGCACACCAACACATACCATCTCGACTGATCCAAAACCGTTCTCCACACGCTGACCAGTTCCGTGCCTTGCGTTCTGTTAACAGTGGGATGCTTGGTGATTTATTCCGCCTCGTCCATCAGTCTATGTGACGTGGACCGTAGTCCTCGCCTCAAAACCTCAACATTTTCAAAGTCTATTCTGTGTCCCGTGTCCAGTGCATGTTCTGCACTTGCCGAGTCTTTTACTAACGCTCGATTTGCATGTGTTTCTCGGTGGACATTCAAAAGCTACTCCAGTAAGACGTGATGCTGCTGTGCAGGAAATCTGTGTGAGAGACCAAGCAACGAATTTTCACCAACCTTATGAGTAGTGCATTACAAATACGAACAAGACTTGCTTTGACTCAGCAGCCCAAAATTCACGCCAAACCAACGACTACATTATTGACATCTGAAGATCTTAAATTTGTCAACGGCTAAATTAAATAATGCCGCGTCTGAGAAGGCAATATTCCGTTGCTTCAACTTTGAAGGATGGATGCACATACGTACATCTGTCGAATATGTTTGAAGGTGCCACGTTTATATCATTTCATATGTTTCCTATATATACTGCGGTCCACCTAGCTGTGGAAGTTCTGATTTAATTTGGTCTCAATGGGTTCCATGCGCAAGCGAGCGCTACAAATTCCATTGTTGCTGGCCGATTACAATGCAGGAGATACCTGACCGGTGCTTATAGATTTCGTATGGATCTTCATTTTACTGAGGTAACACACTACCCATGAGGTAGCTGAAACCCCTGAGACAGCCAAATACCGGTTTCGCCCCTCCATTTTGGGTTCATCAGATAGACGCAGTCACCGAGTTTCCGGCAACTTTACTTTCTACCTGAACCTACGAAACTCGACTTATACACTCATCTGCATACCAGTTCAGTTTTCGCGCCAGATTCACCTAGAGTCTAACAGAATCTCTTGGTTAAGATGAGGCGGTCTCGTGCAGCACATTCTGCAAATCATTTCTTAAAGTCTTAGGTAATATTTATGTACACACCCGTTATTGGTGGTATAGTTGTTACGTTCCTGGTTTCTAAAGTCTTGCCGGCGTCGTACAAATCAAGTCGTTTTAGCTACTCACGAGTAGTATCCAGCTATCCCGAATATCGTGATAACTGTAACACGAGGTGGCCTTTGTGCAACATATTCAGTTGAAGGATATCATGAACATGCAATTCACTTGCTTCTCCTGTGAAAACCAAACTGAAATACACGGTGGGCTTCCGAAGGTTTTCCAGAAGCCTTTTGAACAGTTTACTTCATGGAACATTTACTTTTTCATACTTCAGGCGTTGGGGTTAGTGGAATTCAGCCATAAGTGGCAGAAGTGGGATAGATACCTCCCCTGGACATGGTCAGGAAAATAGGAATTTTCTCATTTTTATGGGTGAAGGCAACGGTCCGGTCCGATTAAATAATTATTAAATAAATAAATAAATAAATAAATAAATAAATAAATAAATAAATAATAAAAATGTAGTAAAAATACGCACGCAGATAACAGATTACCAAGTTGAAGATTCTTTAGTTATACCTTACTTCTGTGTGTGTAAAGCATATCAAAAAGCTACCTTACAACTGTTTCAGCAGTATTAAATTTTCACCTGTCATTGAACACAAATTCCCGTCTGGTTGCCGTTGAAATGCCTCTACACAAAAATGTTTCGCTCTAAAATTGACCTTTTATAATTCAGCCCTGGCTGTGGGATCAGTTTATGGCCTAAACCTTGGAACCCTACCACAAGGTCTTGCGTACACTGATTTTTATGTTTTTGTCAAGTTGAAGATTCTTTAGTTATACCTTACTTCTGTGTGTGTAAAGCATATCAAAAAGCTACCTTACAACTGTTTCAGCAGTATTAAATTTTCACCTGTCATTGAACACAAGTTCCCGTCTGGTTGCCGTTGAAATGCCTCTACACAAAAATGTTTCGCTCTGAAATTGACCTTTTATAATTCAGCCCTGGCTGTGGGATCCGTTTATGGCCTAAACCTTGGAACCCTACCACAAGGTCTTGAGTACACTGATTTTTATGTCTGTGTCGAGCACTTCGACAAGGCTTTCGCCAGATCGGATACTTGAACACAGTCCATTGTCTCCTGGTAAGGGAAGTCCAGCTAGAACTTGGTCGCATTCGGTCAAGACCACTTGTATCGTGGAAGAAGAACACGCCTTCCAAGTCTTAGTTGACTTACTACGATTCGAACATTCACCGTCCGGATACGTCACTCTGAACTCTGTCTTCATAAATTTTGAGAGAATTCTTGTTGGCTCAGTACCTAGTTCAACTGTAGCGTAATCCACCCAGCTCTATAACGCACCGACCTGTGTGCATCCTGCAAGATGTATGCGACCAAACACCCACTCGACCTGTGCGTAGTGGAGTATACATTTTCGATGCCCCAGTCGATAAGGACAGTCGTCGAAAGTACAAGCTAGTTGTGAATATTTAATGGCAGTTTAATGAAATTTGAAAAATATTCTTTCAACAAAAGGAAACCTTGCAAAGCTGTGATGTGATCAAGAGACCACAGCTAGAATGTGCAATTAGTTTTTGCTAACCTCTGACGCACTGCACTCTTCCCCGGCCAGTTAAGTCGAAGTCGGTGGTAAATCGAAAGTTAGAGCCTCAATATCAATAGATTTTGAAGATCTGGATGAAATGAAACGATGCACTTGAGGAGCATGGCTACACCAGAGGCAAAAGGAATATACTTGTCCCAAGGCGACCCTAGATAGCATGCAAACAGTTCTCTTCGAAGCCATGGTTCACTTGCCTTCAAAGTTTTCCCTTGCTATTATTCAACTATCAATTTTGGGGCAGTTGGATCACATCATTCTATCAGGAAGGCCAGATTCCTGAAAGCAACCACTGAACGTTTGAAATCTGCTGAGACTCTGAGCTCCGCTAGATGTTGACCAGACAGACAACGCAATATGCAGCGCTTCACAGATTTGTATCAAACCCAGACAGCGTGCGTCAGCATTGGACCATCGCAGAAATTACAATGCAGAAGCTGGGGCAAATCATACTATCAGATATCAAACCGAAAATATGGGTACCGTGTGTGGATGACACACTTGCTATTGTGAAGAAAAATGGACTGTCACGAGCGGAGGAGCTGCTGAACAACGTGTTTCCAGACATCCACTCCACAATGGAAACGGAGGAGAACAACAAATTGGCGTTCCTGGATGTGCTCGTCACAAGGACAACAAACGGCCAACTGCAAACTGATGTGTACAGGAAAGAAACGCATACAGACCAGATTCTGAATTACCACAGCAACCATCCGACCTGTCACAAGCAGAGCTGTGCTCGAACTCTATTCAAGCGGATAGAGACATTGCATCTCAACAGCGGCGAAGAAAAAAGAACGAAGACTCTACGAGACATTTCGAAATAACGGCTATCCGAGGAATTTCAAATGGAGGTGCTTACGAGGTCATCACCAGGCTGGTTCGTCAACACAACCAGAACAGAGGAAGATTACGCTGCCGTATATCAGAAATGTGCCGGAGATGACTGCACGACATCGGCGGCAGCATGGAATTACAGTTGCATTCAAGCCTGCAAACACGTTGAGAAGAATTCTCTTGAAACCAAAGGGAAGCTTGGATGCGTTGAAGAGAACTAACGTGGTCTACAAACTTGAATGCAACGACTGCGACGAACAATATGTTGGCCAAACGGGAATAAAATTTGCTACCAGAATACACGAACATAAGCTTGCCAGCAGAAGACACGACCCAATATCACTTGTCTCAATTCACGAAGACAGAGAAGGACACAAGTTCAGTTGGGACATTGTTCAAATACTCGCTTACGCAAGAACAAAGTGGGAGCGAGAATTTGTCGAGGCGTGGTAATCCACACAAAAAATCGATCAATAAACACATCGACATTGACCCAGTCTATCAGCCGTTACGAGCAAAAGAACCACACAGTCACGGGACTCTGAGCCAAGAAACCTAACCGCAACCAACGGACTAATTGGGTCAAAGGAAGACAATCACTAAAAACAGAAGGCCACTGAATCAACCCAATCAAGGGAACAAAACCCACAGCACAAAGCAAGAAGAAAACGGCCGAATCACAGCAGAATATCCACACACAGCCGAAGTGAATGCACCCAACGAAACAACCAGACACAGGAGACTGAGACCACGTCAGATTCACAGGAAACCAATCAAACTACACGAAGACCGTTTCAAGAACTACCAGATCATGTTTAGAGGCTATATAATCACAGGCAGAAGAGAAGGAATTCACCCACTCAACCCTGCACTGACGATGTCACCTCGATTGGTGATGAAGCGTTTGCAATCCAACTGCCAAACTCGGCAAACAGACCAACGACCAAGCAGTGCACCCGAGCTACTTACATTTCATAACACTGCTGGCTTTGGACCAAGTTCAGATAGTGTCCCTCCAATAAATATTGTATTTCGCACTCGCACGCTCTCGAACTCGCTTGTTCGGAATAGAGCTGTTGTGTTCCCTTTGTGAGTCTTTTTTCCGGCACCAGGCACAGGGGCGGGTCGGCAGCCATATACAACAAATTGGTGAATCAGCAGATATAACACCTTCATAATTCACTTTTCTCGTTTTATGCTTCATAAACTTTCTTTATTCACAATCTTCAGCATTCTAGGCGAATGTCAAACTGGACGCTGGTCCATCCGAATGGGATATAATCGACGCCAACTCGGTGTGTGACCCCAATACAGGCGGACAGAAGGTTCAGACGACGTTCAAGAGGGACCATCAAATGAACCGAACCAGAAGAACTAGATCCTAGGTTGGACCCAAACACATGTAGGTTCTCCCACCGACCTAACACTTGTTCAACCACTCTAACAGACTAAAATCCCTTGGTCGACACCCAACAGATATTTAGTTTGACTTAGCTCGACCAACCTCGGAACCTAGTCACTTGGCCTGACGAGGCTTTTGTGTCCTAGCAAAACGTCGTCCAGCAATAAATCTACCGGTTGTCGCCAAACTTTTTCGAAAACCAATACTAGTTTGTTTTGGCAAGTGAGTAAAACGTTTTTGCATCGCGGTTCGGTGGTTCACGGTGTGGTGAATCCCCAATGTGACTGGAGTGTGAGCTGAAAACATGGATGACTCACTGAAGCTGTAGATCCCGGGTGTACACTGAAGAAGCTAACATTAGTTCCGAATATGTCCCAGGAATGTTAGGTACCCAGCTCCGGTACACCAAACCTCTAGAGCTGGCTAATGGCCAAGTCAGTCGGCTCAGGATCAGACACGAGGTTGTTTGGAACCACAATCTCACCTGGTGCATGGACGGTTTCGCCAAAGTTTGCTACCAACCGTTGTCCATTGGAGAAAACTGCCATGATGTATGCTAATTAGAACATCTTTCGTTACACAGGCTAATCCATGACTCACATTACACCGGTTATCGCGCGGAAATTCGTTTCTCGGTCTTCTCGACCGGTGAGAAATAATTCCTCAGGTGAGTGCTGTACAACCCAACCCCCACCCCAGTCCGCACACACATGTGCGCACCTTATGCGCTAGTCATCTCTTCGGGTCGAAGGTGTGTGTGCGTGCCTTTGTGCTCGCGCGCTCACAAGCAAGTGCGCGGACAAAGGAGCACAACAGCACTGTTGACTGACCCGGAATGCTGATTGATGTGTTGCGGCCCCCTATAAGCACCACGGCCAACAAGAACAACATCACAAGCCGTCCTGAATCGCTAAAGAGCTGTCTGTAGATGACGGCAAGCACATGATCGATTCGATGGACAACAGTACGAACGCACACAGAGACATGAATTCGTGAACCACACAATCAAACTTCCTACCGTAGCAAAAGCGGTCTTTGCGACAAATGTGATCTAACGGAAATGAGTGGTTGAACGAAGCTTCAGGCACTTCCACTGGTCGTGGTAAACGGTTCAAATGAGGTCAGATGTCCCTACAGCAAAAAGTGTCTCTGTGAGCAGTCGGTAAACAGATGTCTACATCCTCACGGAATTCGAAAAGTGGCGGAAGCGTGCCGAAAGAGTCCACAAAGCTCATAGATCGTCTGAGAGGACTATCGCGATATTTTTCTAACCCCATGTTAACCCAAAAACCCAAAATCGCTTCAGCGCACCACACAGAAATTGATCCCGGTGAGGAATTGCAGAAAGCAGGTGTTTCCACAAGACCATTCGTGAGAAAACATCGTATTGGCCAAGAAGGCTCAGACAGTGTGTCACAAGCTAAGGCGGCTACGATTGACGCTCCCGAGGCAACGCGAACGAACCAAACCCAGGACCTGTCTGACACATGGGATTTAACTAACCTTCGCACGCATTTCACACGCCGAACACCACGATGGCACCTCCAATGTTTCACACCAACTGAACAAGCATCAGTCATGTCATCGATCGCACCGACGTTGCATTGTGTGACCAGTGAGGTAGCAGACAGCAATTCGAATATTCCAAATGCAGCTGAGGGGATCAAATCTCATTCACCATGCGATCAATATGACCCAAGCGCATTCTTTGTATACGAAGAAAGGCTCCGGGCGACATCGACGTCCGATGCGTACTCCATCTTTGGAAGTTGCCATGAGATTGACAAACTACAAGTCAGACAACAGAGCACAACAGAGAAGCCAAGAAATTCACGCAAATTGTTCTCTGCCTCAAGTTGGAATATTGTGACTGTCTTAAGACGAATTAGGCACCAAAACCATCCTCCTAAGGCACGCAGTTTCACGTTGAATCAGTCACCTTCAAGCAATGACGACTGGACGTTGGACAAACACACAGAAAGCCATGCGGTTGCAGGAGGTGAGAATTTGGAGATTAGTACACTGAGTCAGTTCGATTTCATTCATTCACCGTGTAAGTTTTGCTTTTCTAACGTCAATTTTTTTTAATGATATGAACAAATTTCACTGTGCAAGCAAACCTGACAAGATAGTTTTTTTTCAAGAATACCATCATATCATATCGAAATAAATCATGACTCTGACAAGTCGAATTGAGTCAGGCACGCAATTCGAACAACCATACCTGATCGGAAATAATTCATAAATAAATGACTCTGATTAAACTGTCACGTTGCTATGGCGTCCTCAACAGTTTTAGCTAGGAAAACTCTAGGATTGACGATAAATCAAACTGCCAACTCATGCGTTTCCATAGGTCAAGTCAATTCATTTAATTAAGAAAAGCTAAATAAGTTGATTTGTGTTGTTTGGAATAGTAGAATCAGTCGGCTTGAGACAAGGAGTCATGCCAATTCATGATCTTGTTCAAAGTTTGAAGTTCTTGAGGCCACTAACAAAGTCTTGGCTGATGGTATCAGTACGAAGGTCTACGTTAAACGCAGGTTTGCCGGTTCCGAATAACAGGGGAAGTATGTGGAACGAAATTTCGCGGTACCACTTGGACGAAAGTAAGTAAGTAGAACATAAGGTTGACGGAAACTCGGGGACTGCGCCTACCTGCTGAGCCCCAAGAAGGGCGAAACCGGTCTTGGGTTGTCGAGGTGTATTCAGCAACCTTGTGAAAGTAAGAAAACTCTTAATACGCTCGTGGCGTTTACGGTCACGCATATCTGTTACTGACCGGGACAGTGCATTGTCACGGTTCGCGTACCAGACAGCTGCGATTGAGTGTTATCTTCATTGCGCTACCAGTCTCGTGATTCTGACAAGTCCGTACAGACCCAGTAGATGGGCTACAAACACGTGTGGGTAAGGGGGTCGGTGAAGCATACCCACGCTAGTATACCAGTGTTGGACTGGGCGGTCTTTGTGGCAAGGTGAATGGCGGTTTTCGGGGGGAGGGCAAAACAGGTGGGGATCGATAATCGCACAGCCAATCGCAACCAAACGGGGCAATCATCTTGGTGTCTAGTTATAATAACCTTGTTCACTCGATATGAAATCTAGGGAAGCATTACAAACGAGAGATTCGGCTGGGCTCCAGGTGAGTCTCTCGAAAAACCAAGTTTGTCTGCAAACGGGTGTATATTCGCTAATTTCGTGTAATTTGGGTTTACGTAGAGCATAAGGTTGACGGAAACTCGGGGACTACGCCTACCTGATGAGTCCCAAAAAGGGCGGAACCGGTCGTGGGCTGTCGATGAGTTTCTAGCAGCCTTATGAGTAGTGCATTACAAAGATATACATGTATCGC